>NC_140319.1:117500-175000 GCF_964211825.1 Aythya ferina
TATGCCTATCCCTAACACTAGCACTAACCCTAACACTAACCCTAACCAAAACCCGAACCCTAACCCGAACCTGAACCCGAACCCTAACCCTAACACTAACATAAGCCTAACACTAAAATTAACCATAACGCTAACTCTAATCCTATTCCTGACCCTAAATATAACTCTAAATCTAACCGTAACACTAACCCTAACATAACCCTAATCCTAAAACTATCCTAACTCTAAACGTAACCCTAACCATAACCGTAAACCTAACCCTAACCCTAGCCCTAACCTAACCCTTAACCTAACCCTAACACTAACTGAACCATCGTCCTAACCCTATCCCTAACGCTAACAAACCCTAACCCTAACCCTAACCCTAACCCTAACCCTAACCCTAACCGTACCCCAACACTAACCCTAAAACAAACCCTAACCCTAACCATAACCCTAACCCTAATCCTAAATCTAACCCTAACCCTAACATAAACCTAACATTAAGTCTCAACCTAAACCTAAACCTAACCATAATCCTAACCCTAAACCTAATAATTCCCCTAACCCTAAACCTAAACCTAAACCTAAACCTAACCCTAACCCTACCCTAAGACTAACAGAACCCTAACCCTAAACCAAACCATAAAGCTAACACTAACCCTAACCCTAACCCTAACCCTAATCCTAACCCTAAATCTAACCCTAATCCTAACCCGAACCATAAGCGTAACCCTAACCCTAACCTTAACCCTAACCCTAACACTAACCCTAACCCTAACCCTAACCCTAACCCTAACCCTAACCCTAAACCTACCCTAACCCTAAACGTAACCCTAACCCTAACCCTAACAGAAGCCTAACACTAACCCTAACCCTAACCCTAACCATAAGTCTAACACTAACGGAAACATAAACCTAAATCAAACTACAAACCTAAACTAAAAATAACACCAACATTAACCCTAAAGTTAACCCTAACCCTAACCCTAACACTAACACTACACATAACCCTAACCCTAACCGTAACCCTAAACATAACCCTAACCCCAAACCTAAACATAAACCTAACCCTAACCGTATCCCTAAACCTAACCCTAAACCTAACCCTAACCTAATTCCAACCGTAACCCTAAACCTAACCCTAACCCTAACTCTAACCGTAACAGTAACCCTAACCCTAACCTAACTCTAACCCTAACCCTAAATTTAAACCTAATCCTAAACCTAACCCTAACCCTAAAGCTAATCCTAACGCTAACCCTAAACCTAACCCTAAACCTAACCCTACACCTAACCCTAACCCTAACCCTAACCCTAACCCTAACCCTAACCCTAATCCTAACCCTAACCCTAATCCTAGCCCTAACCCTAACCCTATCCCTAAACCTAAACCTAACCCTAACCCTAACCCTAACCCTAACGCTAACCCTAACCCTAAGAGTAACAGAACCCTAACCCTAACCGTAACCCTAACCCTAACCATAACCCTAAACCTCACCCTAACCCTAAAAGAACACTAACCCTAACACTAACCCTAAATCTAAACCAAACCCTAACCCTATTCCAAACCCTAACCATAACCCTAACATAACCCTAACCCTAAACCTAAACCTAACACTAACTCTAACCCTAACCCTAACATTAACCCAAAACCTAAGCCTAAACCTAACCCTAACCGTAGCCGTAACCCTAACCCTAAACCTTAAAATATCCTTAACCCTAACGCTAACCCTAACGCTAAGTCTAAACTTATGCCTATCCCTAACACTAGCACTAACCTTAACACTAACCCTAACCAAAACCCGAACCCTAACCCGAACCTGAACCCGAACCCTAACCCTAACACTAACATAACCCTAACACAAAAATTAACCATAACGCTAACTCTAATCCTATTCCTGACCCTAAATATAACTCTAAATCTAACCCTAACCCTAACCCTACCCTAACCCTAAACCTAACCCTAACCCTAACCCTAACCTAACCCTAACAATATCCCTAACCGTAACCCTAAGAGAACCCTAACCCTAACATTAATCCTAACCCTATCCCTAACCCTAAACTTAACCCTAAACCTCACCCTAACCCTAACAGAACACTAACCCTAACACTAAGCCTAAATCTAAACCAAACCCTAACCCTATTCCTAACCCTAACCATAACCCTAACATAACCCTAACCCTAAACCTAACCCTAACACTAACCCTAAACCTAAGCCTAAACCTAACCCTAACCGTAGCCGTAACCCTAACCCTAAACCTAACCCGAACCTTAACCCTAACGATAACCCTAACGCTAAGTCTAAACTTATGCCTATCCCTAACACTAAAACTAACCCTAACACTAAACCAAGCGTTACCCTAACCCTAACCCTAACCCTAACAGTAATCCTAACCCTAAAACAAACCGTAATCTTAAACCTAACCCTACTCCTAACCATAAGATAAAAGTAACCTAAACACTAACCCTTACCCTAACCCTAACGCTAACCCTAACCCTAACCCTAACTCTAACACTAACCCTAACCCTTACTTTAACTTTAACCCAACCCTAACCCTAATCCAAACAGAACCCTAACCCTAAACCTAACCCTAACGCTAACCCTAAAACTAACCCTAACCCTCACCCTAAACCTAAACCTAACCATAACTCTAACTCTAACCCTAACCCTAACAGGACCCTAACCCTACACCTACGCCTAACCCTAACCCTAACCCTAACCCTAACCCTAACCCTAACCCTAACCCTAACCCTAACCCTAACCCTAATCCTAACCCTAACCCTAACCCTTACCCTAACCCTAACCATAACACTAACCATACCATAAACCTAACCCTAACCCTAACCCTAACCCTAACCCTAAGACTAACAGAACCCTAACCCTAAACCTATCCTTAACCCTATCCCTAACCCTACACCTAACCTTAAACCTATCCCTAGCCCTAACCATAACCCTAACCCTAACCCTAACACTAACCCTAACCCTAACCCTAACACTAACACTAACCCTAGCCCTAACCCTAACCCTACACCCTAACCCTAACCCTAACCCTACCCGTTGCCCTAACCATAACCCTAACACTAACCATATCCCTAACCCTAACCGTAACCCTAACCCTAACCGTAACCCTAACCCTAACCATATCCCTAACCCTAACCCTAAACCTAACCCTAACCCTAACCCTAACCCTAACCCTAACCCTAACCCTAAACAAACACTAACTCTAACCTTAAACCTAAGCTTAAACCTAATCCTAACCCTAAACCTAACGCTAACACTAACACTAACCGTAACTTTAACCCTAACCCTAACCGTAACCCTAAACTTAACAATCACACTAACCCTAACCCTAACCCTAACCTAACCGTAACTTTAACGCTAACCGTAACACTAACCCTAACCCTAACCGTGAACATATCACAACCCTAACCCTAAAACTAACCCTAACCCTAACCCTAACTCTAACCCTAACCCTAACCCTAACCCTAACCCTAACCCTAAGACGAACAGAAATCTGCCGCTAACACTAACCCTAACACTAATCCTAACCCTAACCATAACCATAACCCTAACCCTAACACTAACCAAAACCCTAACCCTAAGCCTAACCCTAACCCCAACAGAACCGTAAAACTAATCCTATCCCTAACCCTAACACTAAGAAAAACCTAACTGTAACCGTAACCCTAACAAAACCCTAACCCTTACCTTAAACCTAAGCGTATCACTAACACTAACCGTAACCCTAACCCTAACATAACCCTAACTCAAAAACTAAAAGTAATCGTAACCCTAATTCTAACCCTAAACCTAAAGCTAAACCTAAACCTAACCCTAACCCTAACCGTAACATTAACCCTAACAGAACCCGTACCCTAAACCTAAACAAAACGCTAAACCTAATCCTATCCCTAACCCTAACCGTAACCCTAACCCTAACCCTAACTCAAAACCTAACCCTAATCCTAACCCTAATCCTAACCCTATCCCTAACCCTAACCATAATGCTAAGACTAACAGAACCATAACACTAACGCTAAACATAAAACCTAACCCTAAACCTAACCAAAACCCTAAACGTAACCCTAACCCTAACTCTAAACCTAAGACTAACAGAACCCTAAACGTAACAATAACCCTAACCCTAACCATAAGCCGAACCCTAACCTTAACCCTAACGCTAACCCTGAATATAACCCTAACATAACCCTAACCCTAACCCTAACACTAAACCTAACCCTAACCCTAACCCTAACCCTACCAGAACCATAACCCTAGCACTCACCCTAACTAAACCCGAACCCTTACCTTAAACCTAACCGTATCCCTAACACTAACCGTAACCCTAAACCTAACATAACCCTAACACAAAACCTAAACCTAAGCCTAACCCTAATCCTAACCCTAAACCTAACACTAACCCTAAACCTAACCCTAAGCCTAACCATAACACTAATCCTAACAGAACCCGAACCCTAAACCTAAACATAACGCTAAACCTAATCCCATCCCTAACCCTAACCGCAACCCTAACACTATCTTGATCCCTAACCCTAATCCTAACCCTAACCATAACCCTAACCCTATCCCTAACCCTAACCCTAACCCTAACCCTAACCCTAACCCTAACCCTAACCCTAACCCTAACCCTAACCCTAACCCCAACCCTATTGCAAACTAACCCTAACCCTAACCCTAACTCTAACACTAACCCAAACCCTAACCCTAACCCTAATTATAACCCTAACCCTAACCCTAACCCTAAACCTAACCCTAAACCTAAACTTAACCCTAACCCTAACCCTAACCCTAACCCTAACCCTAACCCTAACCCTAACCCTAACCTTAACCATAACCCTAACGCTAACCCTAATAGAAACCTAACCCTAACCCTAACCGTAGTCTAAACCAAAGCCTAACCCTAACCCTAACCCTAACCCTAAACCTAACCCTAACCCTAAGCCTAACCCTACACCTAACCCTAAACCTAACCCTACCCCTAACCCTTACCCTAAACCTAACCCTAACCCTAACCCTAACAGAAGCCTAACCCTAACCCTAACACTAAACCTAACCCTAAACCGAAGGCTAACCCTATCAGTAACCGTAACCGGAAACCTAACCTTAACCCTAAACAAACCCTAATCCGAACACTGTTCCCTAACCCTAACCCTAACCCTAACCCTAACCCTAACCCTAACCCTAACCGTAACCCTAATCATAACACTAATAGAACCCTAACCCTATCCCTTATCCTATCCCTACTATAAACAAAACCCTAACCCTAGCCCTAACCCTAACCCTAAACCTAACAATAACCCTAAACCTAACCCTATACCCTAAACCAACACTAACCCTAACACTAACCCTAACCCTAGTCTAAACCTAACACTAACCCTAGCCGTAACCCTAACCCTAAACCTAACCCTAACCGTAACCCTAACCCTAACCCTAACACTAACCCTAACCCTAACCCTAACCCTAACCCTAAAACTAACAGAACCCTAACCCTAACAATAACCATAATGCTAACCCTAACACTAACCCTAACCCTAACCCTAACGCTAACCTAACCCTAACCCGTAACACTAAACCTAACGCTAACCCTAACACTAACCCTAACCCTAACCCTAAACATAAACCTAACCCTAACCCTAACGCTAACACTAACCCTAAACCTAACCCTAACCCTAACCCTAAACCTAACCCTAACCCTTACCTTAAACCTAACCCTAACCCTAACCCTAACCATAACCCCAACAGAACCCGAACACTAACCCTAAACCTAAATCTAAGCATATCCATAATCCTAACCCTAAACCTAACCCTAACCATAAACCTAACAGACCACTAACCCTAACCCTAGCCCTAACCCTAACCTTAACCGTAACCCTAACCCTAATCCTAACCCTAACCCTAAGCATAACCCTAAACCTAACTCTAACCCTAACCCTAGCCCTAACCCCAAACATACCCTAGCACTTACCCTAAACGTTACCCTAACTCTAACCCTAACAGAAACCTAACCCTAACCCTAACCCTAACACTAACCCTAACATAACCCTAACCCAAACCCTAAAACTAAGAGAAACCTAAACCTAACCGTAACCATAAAGCTAACCCTAATCCTAA
Organism: Aythya ferina; assembly: GCF_964211825.1. Taxonomy (NCBI): domain Eukaryota; kingdom Metazoa; phylum Chordata; class Aves; order Anseriformes; family Anatidae; genus Aythya; species Aythya ferina. The sequence continues at coordinate 123,616 of NC_140319.1, forward strand.
CCCTAACCCTAAACCTAAACTAACCCTAACCCTAAACCTAACCCTAAACCTAACCCTAAAGGTAACACTAACCCTAACCCTAACCCTAACAGAAATCTAACCCTAACCCTAACATAACCATACCCCTAACCCTAAAACTAACATAACCTTTACCCTAACCGTAACCATAACGCTAATCCTAATCCTAACCATAACCCTAACCTAACCCTAACCCGATCCCTAACCCTAACCCTAACCCTAACCCTAACCATAACCACAACGCTAACCCTAATCGTAAACCTAACCATAACCCTAATCCTAACCCTAAATCTAACCCTAACCCTAACCGTAACCTTAACCCTAACACTAACCTAAACATAAACCTAACTCTAACCCTAAAACTAACCCTAGCCCAAAACCTTAACCCTAACCCTAATTCTAACCCTTACTCTAACGTTAACCCTAACCCTAACGCTAACACTAAACCTACACCAAACCATAAAGGTAAACCTAACACTAATCCGAACACTAACCCTAACTCTAACAGAACCCTAACCCTAACCGTAACCCTAACCCTAAACGTAACCCTAACCCTAAACCTAGCCCTAACCTAACCCTTAACCTAACCCTAACACTAACAGAACCATCGTCCTAACCCTATTCCTAACCCTAACAAACCCTAACCATAACCCTAACCCTAAACCTAACCCTAACCCTAACCCTAACCCTAACCCTAACCCTAACCCTAACCCTAACCCTAACCGTAACCCTAACAGAACCCTAACCCAATCCCTAAATGTAACCCTAACAATAACAGAACCCTAACCCTAACCCTAACCCTAACCCTAAAGCTAACGCTAACCCTAACCCAAACCATAAGACGAACACTAACAGAAACATAAACCTAAACCTAACTATAAAACTAAACTAAAACTAACACCAACATTAACCCTAAAGTTAACCCTAACCCTAACCCTAACACTAACACTAAACATAACCCTAACCCTAACCCTATCCCTAAACATAAACCTAACCCCAAACTTAAACATAAACCTAACCCTAACCGTAACCCTAACCCTAACCCTAAACCTAACCCTAACCTAATTCTAACCGTAACCGTAACCCTAACCCTAACCCTAACCCTAACCCTAACATTAAGAGAACACTAACCCTAACCCTAACTCTAACCCTAACCTAAGCCTAACCCTAACCCTAACCCTAACCCTAACCCTAAACCTAACCCTAACCCTAACCCTAAACATAACCCTAACCCTAACCGTAACCCTAATCCTAACCCTAACCCTAATCCTAACCCTAACCCTAAACCTAACACTAACCTTATCCATAACCGTAACAGAACTCTAACCCAAACCCTAACCCTAATCCTAACCCTAACCCTAACCCTACCCTAACCCTAAACCTAACCCTAACCCTAACCCTAATCTAACCCTAACAATATCCCTAACCGTAACCCTAAGAGAACCTTAACCCTAACATTAATCCTAACCAGATACCTAACCCTAAACTTAACCCTAAACCTCACCCTAACCCTAACAGAACACTAACCCTAACACTAAGCCTAAATCTAAACCAAACCCTAACCCTATTCCTAACCCTAACCATAACCCTAACATAACCCTAACCCTAAACCTAACCCTAACACTAACTCTAAACCTAACCCTAACACTAACCCTAAACCTAAGCCTAAACCTAACCCTAACCGTAGCCGTAACCCTAACCCTAAACCTAACCCGAACCTTAACCCTAACGATAACCCTAACGCTAAGTCTAAACTTATGCCTATCCCTAACAGTAACACTAACCGTAACACTAACCCAAGCGTTACCCTAACGCTAACTCTAAACCTAACGGTAATCCTAACCCTAAAACTAACTGTAATCTTAAACCTAACCCTACTCCAAACCCTAAGATAAACCTAACCTAAACACTAATCCTAACCCTAACCCTAACGCTAACCCTAACCATAATCCTATTCCTAACCCTACCCCTAACCCTAATATAACCCTAACCCTTACCCTAACCCTAACCCTAACCTTACCCTAACTCTAACACTAACCCTAACCCTTCCTTTAACCTTAACCCAACCCTAACCCTAATCCTAACAGAACCCTAACCCTAAACCTAACCCTAATGCTAAACCTAACACTAACCCTAACCCTCACCCTAACCCTAAACCTAACCCTAACCCTAACCCTAACCCTACCCCTACGCCTAACCCTAACAGGACCCTAACCCTACCCCTACGCCTAACCCTAACCCTAACCCTAACCCTAACCCTAACCCTAACCCTAACCCTAACCCTAACCCTAACCCTAACCATAACACTAACCATACCATAAACCTAACCCTAACCCTAACCCTAACCCTAAGACTAACAGAACCCTGACCCTAACCCTATCCTTAACCCTGTCCCTAACCCTAAACCTAACCTTAAACCTATCCCTAACCCTAACCATAACCCTAACCCTAAACCTAACACTAACCCTAACCCTAACCCTAACACTAACCCTAACCCTAGCCCTAACCCTAACCCTAACCCTAACCCTACCCGTTACCCTTACCGTAACCCTAACCCTAACCATATCCCTAACCCTAACCGTAACCCTAACCCTAACCGTAACCCTAACCCTAACCATATCCCTAACCCTAACCCTAACCCTAACCCTAACCCTAACCCTAACCCTAACACTAACCCTAACCCTAACCCTAACCCTAACCCTAACCCTAAACAAACACTAACTCTAACCTTAAACCTAAGCTTAAACCTAATCCTAACCATAAACCTAACGCTAACACTAACAGTAACCGTAACTTTAACCCTAACCCTAACCGTAACCCTAAACTTAACAATCACACTAACCCTAACCCTAACCCTAACCTAACCGTAACCCTAACCCTAACCCTAACCCAAAGACGAAGAGAAACCTGCCCCTAACCCTAACCCTAAGCCTAACCCTAACCCTAACCCTAACCCTAACCCTAACCCTAACAATAACCATAACCCTAACACTAAGCCTAACCCTAACCCCAACAGAACCCTAAAACTAATCCTATTCCTAACCCTAACCCTAACAAAAACCTAACTGTAACCGTAACCCTAACAAAACCCTAACACTTACCTTAAACCTAAGCGTATCCCTAACACTAACCGTAACCCTAACCCTAAAATAACCCTAACTCAAAAAATAAATGTAAGCGTAACACTAATTCTAACCCTAAACCTAAAGCTAAACCTAAACCTAACCCTAACCCTAACCGTAACATTAACCCTAACAGAACCCGTACCCTAAACCTAAACAAAACTCTAAACCTAATCCTATCCCTAACCCTAACCGTAACTCTAACCCTAACCCTAACTCGAAACCTAACCCTAATCCTAAACCTAATCCTAACCCTATCCCTAACCCTAACCATAATGGTCAGACTAACAGAACCATATCACTAACGCTAAACATAAAACCTAACCCTAAACCTAACCATATCCCTAAACGTAACCCTAACCCTAACTCTAAACCTAAGACTAACAGAACCCTAAACCTAACCCTAACCCTAACCCTAACCATAAGCCTAACCCTAACCTTAACCCTAACGCTAACCTTAAATATAACCCTAACATAACCCTAACCCTAACCCTAACCCTAAACCTAACCCTAACCCTAACCCTAACCCTACCAGAACCCTAACCCTAGCCCTAACCCTAACTAAACCCGAACCCTTACCTTAAACCTAACCGTATCCCTAACACTAACCGTAACCCTAACCCTAAGATAACCCTAACACAAAACCTAAACCTAAGCCTAACCCTAATCCTAACCCTAAACCTAACACTAACCCTAACCCTAACCCTAACCGGAACACTAATCCTAACAGAACCCGAACCCTAAACCTAAACATAACGCTAAACCTAATCCCATCCCTAACCCTATCCGCAACCCTAACCCTAACACGATCTTGATCCCTAACCCTAATCCTAACCCTAACCATAACCCTAACCCTATCCCTAACCCTAACCCTAACCCTAACCCTAACCCTAACCCTAACCCTAACCCTAACCCTAACCCTAACCCTAACCCTAACCCTAACCCAAACAAAGCACTAACCCTAACACTAACCTAAAACCTAACTCAAACCCTATCCCTAACCTTAACCCTACCCCTAACCTTAACCTAACCCTAACCCTAACCCGAACCCTACCCCTAACCCTAAGACTAACAGAACCCTAACTCTAACCCTAACATTTACCGTAACACTAACCCTAAACCTAACCGTATCCCTAAACCGAACCCAAACAAAACACTAACCCTAACCCTAAAATTAACCGTAACCCTAACCCTAAACCTAACCCTAACCGTAAGCCTAACCCTAAACTTAACCCTAAACTTAACCCTAAACCTAACCCTATCCTAACACTAACCCTGACCCTAACCCTAAACCGAACCCTAACCCGAACCCTAACCCTAAGAGAACACTAACCCTAACCCTAACCTTAACCCTAAACCTATCGCTAAACCTAACCCTAATCAAAAACCTAATAGAAGCCTAACCCTAACTCTAACCCTAACCTTTACGCTAACCCTAACCCTATCTCTAACATAACCAAAACCATAACTGTAATCCTAAACCTAACCCTAATCCTAACCCTAAAGCTAGCACTAACCCTAACGCCTAACATAACCCAAAACTAAACCTAACGCTAAACATAACCCTATCCTTATCCCTAACCCTAACCCTAACCCTAACCCTAACCACAACCCTAACCCTAACCCTAACCCTAACCCTAACCCTAACCCTAACCCTGACCCTAACACTAACACTAACCCTAACCCGAAACTGAACTCTAAACCTAAGACTAACAGAAACCTAACCCAAAGCCTAACCCTAACCCTAACCCTAACAGAACACTAACCCTAACCATAATATAACCCTAACCGTAACCATACCCTAACAGAAACCAAACCCTAACCCTAAATATAACGCTAAACCTAATCCTATCCCTAAACCTAACCGTAACCTAACCCTATCCCTAACCCTAAACCTAATCCTAACCCTAACCCTAACCCTACCCCTAACCATAACCCTAACCCTAACCGTAACCCTAAACTTAACCGTAACCCTTACCCTAACCTTAACCCTAACAGAACCCTGACCATAAACCTAGCCCTAACCTAACCCTAACACAAAACAAAACACTAACCCTAACCCTAACCATAACTCTAAAAGAACACTAACCCTAAACCTTACCCTAATCATCACCCTAATCGTAACCCTAACAATAACCCTAACAGTAACACTAACCCTAACCCTAACCCTAATTTGAACCCTAAACGTAACCCTAACCGTAACCGTAACCCCAAGACTAACCCTAACCCTAATCCTAACCCTAATTCTAACGCTGATTCTAACCCTTACAAACCCCTAACCCAGACCCTAACCTTAACCCTAACATTAACCCTAACCTAAACCCTAAGTGAACCCCAACCCCAACTCCAACTCTAACCCTAACCCTACGCTAACCCTAACCCTAAAGCTAACCCTAACACTACGCTAACCCTAACCCTACACTAACCCTAACACTAAAGCTAACCGTAAAGCTAAACCTAACCCTAACCCTAACCCTAACCCTAACCCTAACCCTAACCCTAACCCTAACCCTAACCCTAACCCTAACCCTAACCCTAACCCTAAACCTAACTCTAATCTTAACTCTAACCCTAACCCTAACCCTAACCCTAACTTTAACCCTAACCCTAACCCTAACATAAACCCTAAACCTATCCCTAACACTAACCCTAACCATAACCCTAATAGAAGCCTAACCCTAAACCTAACCCTATCCCTTACGCTAACCCTAACCCTATCTCTAACATAACCGTAACCATAACTCGAATCCTAAACCTAACACTAATCCTAACCCTAAAGCTAGCCCTAACCCTAATGCCTAATGTAACCCAAACCTAACCCTAACGCTAAACATAAACCTATCCCTAAACCTAACACTAACCCTAACCCTAAACCTAACTCTAAACCTAAGACTAACAGAACCCAAACCCAAAACAAACCCTAATCCTAACCCTAACCCTAATCCTAACCCTAACCCTAACCCTAACACCAAGATAATCCTAACAGAACCCTAACCCTAACACTAACCCTAACCGTAACCCTAACCCTAACCATAACCCTGACCATAACCCTAACCCTAACACTACACTAACCCAAACCCTAAGCCTAACACTAACCCTAACCCTAAATCTAACCCTAACTGAAACCTAACCCTAACCCTAACCTAAACCGAACCCTACCCCTATACCTAACTCTAATCATAACCCTAAACCTTACGCTAACCGCAACCGTAACCCTAACCCTAACCATAACCTTAAACCTAACCTTAACCCTAACCCTAACCATAACCTTAACCGTAACCCTAACAGAACCCTAACACTAACCATAACCCTAACCTAACCCTAACCCTAAACCTAAGCCTAACCCTAACCCTAACTGAATCCTAACCCTAACCCTAATCCTAACCATAACCCTAAAAGATCCCTAACCCTAACCCTAACAAAACCCTAACACATACATAATACCTAACCGTATCCCTAACACTAACCGTAACCCTAACCCTAACATAACCGTGACCCAAAACCTAAACCTAAGCCTAACCCTAATCCTACCCCTAAACCTAACGCTAACCCTAACCCTAACCTTAACCCTTACCATAACCTTAAACCTAACAGAACACGAACACTAACCCTAAAAATAACGCTAAACCTACTCCTATCCCTAACCCAAAACGTAACCCTAAACCTAACCGTAACCCTAATTCGAAACCTAACCCTAATCCTAACCCGAACCCTAACCCTATCCCTAACCCTAACCCTAACCCTAATCCTAACCCTAACCCTAACTCTAACCCTAAGAATAACAAAACCCTAACACTAACCCTAACCGTAACGCTAACCCTAACCGTAACCCGAAACCTAAACCTAACCCTAACCCTAAACCTAACCCTAACCCTAACCCTAACCCTAACAGTACACTAACTCTAAACCTTACCCTAATCATCACCCTAACCGTAACCCTAAATCTAACTCTAACAGTAACCCTAACACTAACCCTAACCCTATACCGAATTGGAGCCCAAACCCTAACCCTAACCCTAACCGTAACCCTAACCCTAACCCTAACCCTAACCCTAACCGTAACCTTAACCCTAACCCTAACCCTAACCCTAACCGTAACCGTAACCCTAACACTAACCTTAACCCTAATCCTAACCCTAATTCTAACGCTGATTCTAACCCTTACAAAACCCTAACCCAGACCCTAACCCTAAACCTAACACTAACCCTAACCTAAACCCTAACAGAACCCAAACCCCAACCCCAACCCTAACCCTAACCCTACGCTAACCCTAACCCTAAAGCTAACCCTAACACTACGCTAACCCTAAACCTACGCTAACCCTAACCCTAAAGCTAACCGTAAAGCTAAACCTAACCCTAACCCTAACCCTAAACCTAAACCTAACCCTAACCCTAACCCTAACCCTAACCGTAAAACTAACAGAACCCTAACCCTAACAATAACCATAACGCTAACCCCAACCCCAACCCTAAAGCTAACCCTAACTCTAACCTTAACCCAAACCCTAAACCTAACCCTAACCCTAACCCTAACCCTAACCCTAACCCTAACCCTAACCCTAACAGAACCATAACCCTAACAATAACCCTAACCCTAACCCAAAGCCAAACCCTAACCTTACCCAAACCCTAACCCTAACCCTAACCCTAACCATAACCATAACCATTACTCTAGCCCTAACCCTACAATTAATCCTAACCCTAAACCTATGCTAATCCTATCCCTAACCGTAACCCTAACGCTAACCCTAACTGTAACACTAATCCTAACCCTAAACCTAACCCTAACCTAAACCTAACCCTATCCCTAACCCTAACGCTACCCTAACCCTAACCCTAAAGCTAACCGTAAGGCTAAACCTAAACCTAACCCTAACCCTAACCGTAACCCTAACCCTAAACCTAAACCTAACGCTATCCTTAACCCTAACCCGAATCCTAACCCTAATCCTATGATAACGCTAACCCTAACCCTAACCCTAACAATAACCCTTACCCTAGCCCTAACCCTACACCTAATCCTAACCCTAATCCTATGCTAGCACTAACACTATCCCTGACCCTAACCCTAACCGTAACCCTAACCCAAAACCTAACCCTAACCCTAACAGTACACTAACTCTAAACCTTACCCTAATCATCACCCTAATGGTAACTCTAACCCTAACTCTAACAGTAACCCTAACACTAACCCTAACCCTATACCTAATTTTAGCCCAAACCCTAAACCTAACTGTAACTGTAACCGTAACTGTAACCATAACCCTAACCCTAACCCTAACCGTAACCGTAACCGTAACCGTAACCGTAACCGTAACCCTATTCCTGAACTAACACTAACACTAACCATAAACCTAATTCTAACCCTAAATCTACACCTAACAAAACCCTAACCCTAAACCTAACCTTAACCGTAACCCTTGCCCTAACCTTAACCCTAACAGAACCCTAACCCTAAAACTAAGCCTAACCTAACCCTAACGCAAAACAAAACCCGAACCCTAACCCTAACCCTAAAAGAACACTAAACCTAACCCTAACCCTAACCGTAACCCTAACACTAACCCTAACCCTAATCCTAACCCTAATTCTAACGCTGATTCTAACCCTTACAAAACCCTAACCCTAACCCTAACCTTAACCCTAACACTAACCCTAACCTAAACCATAACAGAAACCTAACCCCAACCCCAACCCTAACCGTAACCCTAACCCTAACCCTAATCCTAACCCTAACCCTAACCCTAACCGTAAAACTAACAGAACCCTAATCCTAACACTAACCATAACGCTAACCCCAACCGCAACCCTAAACCTAACCCTAACTCTAACCTTAACCCTAAACCTAACCCTAAACCTAATCCTAACCCTAACCCTAACAAAACCCTAACCCTAACAATAACCCTAGCCCTAACCCAAACCAAAACCTAACCTTACCCAAACCCTAACCCTAAACCTAAGCGTAACCCTAACCCGAAGCCAAACCCAAACCTTGCCCAAACCCTAACCCTAAACCTAACTGTAACCCTAATTCTAACACAAACTCTAAACCGTAAAAAACCCTAACCCTAACCCTAACCTTAACCGTAACTCTAACCCTAAACTAAACCCTAACAGAACCCTGACCCTAACCCTGAACATAACCCTAATTCTAAACCTGAACATAACCCTAACCCTAACCCTAACCCTAACACTAACCGTAACCCTAACCATAATCGTAACCGTAATTTAACCCTAACACTAACCCTACCGTAAACCTAAACCTAACCTTAACCCTAACCCTAACCGTAACACTAAACCTGCCCTAACCCTAACCCTAGCCCTAACCCGAACATAACCCTAACTCTAACCCTAACCCTAACCCTAACGCTAACCGAAACCCTAACCCTAACCCTAACCCTAACCCTTACCATAACCCTAACAGAACACTAACCCTAAACATAAGCCTAATCATCAAGCTATCCGTAACCCTAAACCTAACCGTAACCACAACCCTAACACGAACCCTATCCCTAACACTAACCCTAACCCTTATCCTAACTCTAACCCTAAACCTAACCCTAACCCTAACCCTAACCCTAACCCTAACCCTAACCCTAACCTAAACCTAACCCTAACACTAACCGTAACCCTAACGCTAAATCTAAGCCTAAAGCTATCCCTAACACTAACTCTAATCCTAACCCTAACCCTAACGGAACCCTAACCCTAACCCTAACACTAACCTTAACAGAAACCTTAACCCTAACGCTATACATAACTTAACACTAACACTAGCCCTAACCATAAACCTAAACCTAACTCTAACCTAAACCGAAACCTAACCCTAACCGTACCCATAAACCTAACCCTAACCTTAACCCTAACTCTAACCCTAACTCTAATCCTAACCCTAACCCTAACAGAATCCTAAACTTTCCCTAACAATAACCCTAACCCTAAACCAAACCCAAACCCTAACCTTACACAAACCCTAACCCTAAACCTAACATTAACCCTAACCCTAACCTAACCCTAACACTAACCGTAACCCTAACAATAACCCTTATAGTAGCCCTAACCCTACACCTAATTCTAAACCTAATCCTATGCTAACCCTAACCCTAACTCTAACCCTGACCCTTACCGTAACCCTAACCCAAAACCTAACCCTAACCCAAAACCTAACCCTAACATTACACTAACACTAAACCTTACCCTACTCATCACCCTAACGGTAACCCTAACCCCAACTCTAACAGTAACCCTAAAACTAACCATAACCCCTTACCTAATTTAATCCAAACCCTAACCCTAACTCTAACCATAACCCTAACCCTAACCCTAACCCTAACCTTAACCCTAACCCTAAACATAACCCTAACCTTAACATTAACGTAAGCCTATTCCTAAACTAACCTTAACCCTAAACCTAACTCTAACACTAAATATAACCCCAACCCTAACCCTAATTCTAACCCTAACTCTAAACATAACAAAACCCTCAACCTAACCCTAACCTTAACCGTAACCCTAACCCAAACCTTAACCCTAACAGAACCCTAAACTTAACCCTAAACCTAACCCATACCTAATCCTAACCCTAACCCTAACCCTAACCCAAAACATAACCCTAACCCTAACCCTAACCCTAACCCTAACCCTAACCCTAAACCTAACCCTAACCCTAACCCTAACCCTAACCATAACCCTTAATTAACCCAAACACTAACCCTAACCATAAACCTAATACTAACCCTAACCCTTACAGAACTGTAACCTTAACTAAACACTAGCCCTTAGAGAAACCTAACCCTAACCCTAACCTAAACCTAACCGTAAATCTAACCCTAACCCTAACAAAACCCTAACCCTAACAAAGCCCTAACCCTTGCCCTAAACCTAACCCTAAACCTAACCGTAATCCTAACCCTATCCCTAACTCTAACCCTAACCCTACACTAACCCTAACCCTAAACCTAAACGTAACGTTAAACCTAAACTAAACCCTAACCCTAGCCGTAACCCTAACCCTAAACATAACCCTAACGCTATCCCTGACTGTAACCCTAACCGTAACCCTAACCGTAAGAGAACACTAACCCTAACCCTAACCCTAACCCTAACCCTAACTCTAACCCTTACCTAAACCGAACCCTATCATTAACCCTAACCCTAACCCTAAAACTAACCCTAACCCTAACCATAACCCTAACCCTAAACCTAATGCTAACCCTAACCGTAACCCTTACCCTAACCCTAACCCTAAACCTAACCCTAATTTAAACCCTAACCCTAATCCTAACGGTAACCGTAACCCAAACCCTAACCCTAACCCTATTCCTAAACAAACCCTAACCCAAACAGTAACCCTAACTCTAAAACTAACCGTCACCCTAACCCTAACCCTAACCCTACCCTAATTCTAATTCTAACTCTAACCCTAACAGAACACTAAGCCTAACCCTAACCATAAACCTAACCCATACCTAAACCGAACCCTAACCTTCTCCCTAACACAAACCCTAACCCTAACCGTAACCTTACCCTAACGGTAAACGTAACTTAACCTTAACACTAACCCTAAACCTAAACCTAAACCTAAACCTAACCCTAACCCTAACCTAAACCGTACCCTAACCCTAATCCTAAACCTACCCTAACCCTAACCCTAACCCTAAAAGAACCGTAACCTTAACCTAACCCTATCCCTTAGAGAAACCGAACCCTAACCCTAACCGTAACCCTTGCCATAACCCTAATCTAACCCTAACCGTAACTCTAAACCTAACCCTAACCCTAACCCTAACCCTAACAAAACCCTAACCCTAACAAAATCCTAACCCTAGCCCTAACACTAACCCTAAACTTAACCGTAACACTAACCCTATCCCAAACAATAATCCAAACACTAACCCTAACCCTAACCCTAACCGTATCCCTATCCCTAAACTAATCCTAAACCTAACTCTAACCCTAATCCTAAAGCTAATGCTTACACTAACCCTAAGAGTAAACCTTAACCTAAGCTTAACCCTAACCCTAACCCTAACACTAAATCTAATCCTAACCATAACCCAAACGGTGACCTTAACAATAACCCTAACCCTAACCGAAAACCTAATCCTAACCCTACCCTAACTCTAAACTTAACCCTAAACCTAAGCCTAAACCTAACCCTAACATTAACCCTAAACCTAACTCTCAACCTAACGCTAACCTTAAAGATAACACTAAACCTAAACCTAAGATTAGCCCTAACCAGAACCCTAATCCTAACCCTAACTCTAAACCTAACCGTAAACGTAAACCTAAATGTAAACCTAACCCTAACACAAATCCTAACCTAAACCCTAAACCTAAACCTAACCCTAATGCTATCCCAAATCCGAACTCTAACCCTAACCCAAGCCTAAACTTAAAACTAACCCTAACCCTAACGCTAAACCTAAAGCTAATCCTAACCTTAACCAAAACCCTAAGCCAAACCCAAACATTAAACCTAACCCTAACCCAAATCCAAACCCTAAACCTAATCCAAATTCAAACCCTAAACCAATCCCAACACGAAACCTAACCCTCACCCTAACCCTAAACCTAACTCTAATCCATAACCTAACCCTAAACCTACCCCTAACCCTACACCTAGCCCTAACCCTAACTCTAACACTAACTCTACCCTAACCCAAATCCAAACCCAAACTCTAAACCTAACCCAAACCATAAACCTAACACTAAACCTAATCCTAAACATATCCTTAACCCAAAATATAATCTCACCCCTAACCCTAACCGTAATGTAACCCTAACCCTAAGGCTAAACTTAACCCTAAACTAAACCTATCCCTAAACCTAACCCTAACTCTAAACCTAACCCTAACGCTAACCCAAACACTAAACCTTAACCCTAAACCTAACCCTAAAACTAATTTTAACACTAACCCTAACGCTAACCCTAAACCTAACCCTAAGCCTACACCTAACAGAACCCTAAACGTAAATCTAAAACTAACCCTAACCGTAACCCTAACCCTAAAGGTAACCCTAACATTAACCCTAACCTTAACCCTAACAGAACCCTAACAATATCCGTAATCATAAAGCTAAACCTAATCCAAACCGTAACCCTAACCCTAACCCTTATCCTCACCCTAACCCTAAAAAATTCCCTAACAGAACCCTACCGTAACCCTAAACCTAACCCTAACCCTAACCCTAACCCTAACCCTAACCCTAACCCTAACCCTAACCCTAAACCTAACCCTAACCCTAACCCTAACACTAACCCTAACCCTAAACCAAACCCTAACCCTATCCCTAACCCTAAAAACAACGATAACCATAACCCTACAAGTAACAATAACCGTAACCTTAAACCTAACCCTAAACTAACCATAACCCTAACCCTAAACCTAACACTAACCCCTAACACTAGCCGAAACCGGAACCATAAACCTAACACTAACCCTAACCCCAAACCTAACCCTAACCTAAACATAACCCTAAACGTAACACTAACCCTACCCTAACCCTAACCCTAAAGCTAACAATAACGCTAACCCTAACCCTAACCCTTAACCTAAACCTAACCCTAAACCAAAAAGAACCCAAACCCTAACCCTGACCATAAACATTACCCTAATTCTAACCATAACCCTAACCCTTACCCTAACCCTAAACCTAACCATAACCCGAACCCTAACCCTAACCATAACCCTAACCTAAACCTAACACTAACCCTAACCATAAACCTAACTCTAACGTTAACCATAACTCTAACCCTAACACTAACCCTAACCCTATCCCTAACTCTAATTCCCTAACCCTAACTCTAACCCTAACCCTAACCCTTATCCTAACCCTAACTCTAAAACTATCCCAAACAGAACCCTAACGGTAACCGTAACCCTAACTCTAACCCTTACCTAAACCGAACCCTATCATTAACCCTAACCCTAACCCTACCCCTAACCATACCCTAACCCTAACCCTTAACCTCACCCTCACCCTAAGCCTAACAGTAACCAAACCGTAACCCTACCACTAATCCTAACCCTACTCCGAACCCTAACCCTAACTCTAACCCTAACCCTAACCCTAAAGCTAACCGTAACACTAACCCTAACCCTAAACCTTAACCTAACCCTAACCCAAATCCTAAGCATAAACCTAACCCTAACCCTACACCTAACCCTAACCCTAAGGCAAACAGAACCCTAACCCTAAAACTAACCCTAAAAATTACCCTAATTCTAACCCTAACCCTAACCCTTTCCCTAACCCTACACATAACCCTAAACCTAACCCTAAACCTAACCCTAAACCGAACCCTAACCCTAACCATATCCCTAACCTAAACCTAACCCTAACCCTAACCCTAAACCTAACCCTAACCCGAACCCTAAACCTAACCATAACACTAACCTAAACCTAACCCTAACCCTAACCCTAACCCTAACTCTAACCCTAACCCTAACTCTAACCATAACCCTAACCCTAACCCTAAACCTAACCCTAACCCTAACCCTAACCCTAATCCTAATTCTAATTCCCTAACGCTAACTCTAACCCTAACCCAAACCCTAACCCTAACCCAACCCTAACCCTAATCCTCACATTCACCCTCACCCTCACCCTAACCCTAACAGTAACCGAACCCTAACCCTAACCCTAACATAACCCTAACTCTAAACCTAACACTAACCCTAACCCTAACCCTAAACCTAATCCGAACCCTAACCCTAAACATTACCCTAATTCTAACCGTAACCCTAACCCTAACCTGAACCCTAACCCAAACAATAACCCTAACCTAAACCAAACCCTATCCCTAACAGTAACCCTAACTCTAACCCTAACCCTAACTCTAACCCTAACCCAAACCCTAAACCTTACACTAACCCTATTTCTAACTCTAATTCCCAAACCCTAACTCTAACCCTAGCCCTAACCCTAACCCTTATCCTCACCCTAACCCTAAAACTATCCCTAACAGAACCCTAACAGTAACCGTAACCGTGAACCTAAACCTAACGCTAACCCTAACCCTAACCCTAACCCTAACCCTAACCCTAACCCTAATCCTAACCCTAACCCTACCCTAACCCTAACCCTCACCCTCACCCTCACTCTCACCCTCACCCTAACCCTAAGAGTAACCGAAACCTAACCCTAACCGTAACACTAACCATAACCCTAATCCTAACAGTAACCCTAACCCTAACCGTAACAGTAACAGCAGCCTAACCCTAACCTAACCTTAACAGAAACCTAACCATAACCCTCACCCTAACCACAATCATAACCAAACCCTAACCCTAAAACTAAAGATAACTCTAAACCTAACCCTAAACCTAACCCTAACACTAACCCTAACCATAACCCTAATCCTAACTCTAACCCTAACCCTAAACCTAACCCTTACCCTACTCTAACCCTAACCCTAAAGCTAACCGTAACGCTAAACCTAACCCTAACCATTAACCTAACCCTAACCGTAATCCTAAACATAACCGTAACCCTAACACTAACCCTAAACCTAACCCTAAACCTAACCTAAACCCTAACCCGAACCCTAACCCTAACCCTAACCCTAAACATTACCCTAATTCTAACCCTAACCCTAACCCTTTCCCTAACCCTACCCCTAACCCTAACCATAACCCGAACCCTAACCCTAACCATAACCCTAACCTAAACCTAACCCTAACCCTAACCCTAACCCTTACCCTAACGCTAACCCTATTCCTAACTCTAATTCCCTAACCCTAAATCTAACCCTAACCCTAACCCTTATCCTCACACTAACCCTAAAACTATCCCTAACAGAACCCTAACCGTAACCGTAACCCTAACCCTAACCGTAAACCTAACCCTAATTCTGACCTAACTCTAACCCTAACCGTAACCCTAACCCTACCCTAACACTAACCCTCACCCTCACCCTCACCCTCGCCCTCGCCCTAACCCTAAGCGTAACCGAACCCTAACCCTAACCCTAACACTGACCCTAACCCTAACCATAACCCTAACCCTAACCCAAACAGAACCCTAACACTAAACATAACCCTAAACATTACCCTAATTCTAACCCTAACACTAACCCTAACCCTAACCCTAACGCAAACCCGAACCCTAACCCTAACCATAACCCTAACCTAAACCAAACCCTATCCCTAACCCTAACCCTAACTCTAACCCTAACCCTAAACCTAAAAATTACCCTTACCCTATCCCTAACTCTAATTCCATAACCCTAACTCTAACCCTAACCCTAACACTTATCCTCACCCTAACCCTAAAATTATCCCTAAATGAACCCTAACCGTAACCGTAACCGTAAACGTAACCATAACCCTAACCCTAACCCTAACCCTACCCTAACCCTAACAGACACCCTCACACTCACCCTCACTCTCACCCTCACCCTCACCCTAAACCTAACAGTAACCGAACCCTAACCCTAACACTAACCCTAACGCTAACCCTAACAGAAGCCTAACCCTAACCCTAAACATAACCCGAACCCTAACCGTAACAGAAACCTAACCCTAACCCTCACCCTAACCATAATCGTAACCGAACCCTAACCCTAACATTAACGCTAACCCTAAACCTAACCGTAAACCTAACCCTAACACTAACCCTAATCCTAATCCTAACCCTAAACCTAAACCTAACCCTAACCCTAACCATAACTTAACCCTACCACAAAAACTGACCCTAACACTAACCCCTAACACTAGCACTAAACGGAACCATAACCCTAACCCTAACGATAAACCTAACGCTAACCCTAGCCCTAACCCTTATCCTCACCCTACTCCTAAAACTATCCCTAACAGAACCCTAACCGTAACCGTAACCCAAACGCTAACCCTAGCCCTCATCCTCACTCTCACCCTCAGCATCACCCTAACCCTAACAGTAACCGAACCCTAACCCTAACGCTAACCGTAACCCTAACCCTAACCCTAACCCTAACCCTAAACCTAACCCTAACCCTAACCCTAACACTAACCCTAACCCTAACCCTAACCCTAACCCTAAAAGAAGCCTACCCCTAACCCTAACCCTAACCCTAACCCTAACCCTCAATCTAACCATAATCATAACCGAACCCTAACCCTAACACTAACTCTAACCCTAAACCTAACACTAACCTAACCCTCACACTCACCCTCACCGTAACCCAAACCCTAACCCAAACAGTAACCGAACACTAACCCTAAACCTAACCCTAACACTAACCCTAACCCTAACCCTAACCCTAAACCTAACCCTAACCCTAACCCTAACCCTAACCCTAACCCTCACTCTAACCATAATCGTAACCGAACCCTAACCCTAAAACTAACGCTAACTCTAAACCTAACCCTAACCCTAACACTAACCCTAACCCTAACCCTAAACTTAACCATATCCCTAACCCTAAACCTAACAGGACCCTAACCCTAACCCTAAACATAACGATAACCCTAATCCTAACGCTAACCCTAACCCTAACCTAACCCTAACCCTAAGCCTAACACTAACAGAACCCTAAACGTAACCCTAACACTAACCCTAACCCTAGCCCTAACAGAACCCTAACCCTATCCGTAATCATAACGCTAACCCTAACCCTAACCCTAACCCTAACTCTAACCATAACCCCAACCCTAACCTAAACCTAAACCTAACGCTAACCCTAAACCTAACCTAACCCTAAACCTAACCCTAACCCTAACCCTAATTATAACGCTAACCCAAACCCTACCCTAATCGTAACCCTAATCCTAAAAGTAACTGGAATTTTAATCCTAACCCTAACCCTAAACCTAACCCTAACCCTAACACTTATCCTCAGCATAACTGTAAAACTATCCCTAACAGAACCCTAACCGTAACCCTAACCCAAATTTTAATCCTAAACCTAACCCTAACCATAAACGTGACCCAAAAATAACCGCAACTCTAACCCTAAACCTAACCGTAAACCTAACCCTAACAATAACGCTAACCCTACC
Organism: Aythya ferina; assembly: GCF_964211825.1. NCBI lineage: Eukaryota > Metazoa > Chordata > Aves > Anseriformes > Anatidae > Aythya > Aythya ferina. The sequence goes on from NC_140319.1 coordinate 141,746, forward strand.
TATAACTCTAACACTAACCCTAACCCTAACCCTAACGCTAACATAACCCTATCCACAACGCTAACCATAACCCTAACACTAACCCTAGCCCTAACCCTAACCCTGACTTTAACCCTAACCTAACCCTAACCCGAACCTAAATATAACCCTAAACATAACACTAACCCCTAACACTAGCCCTAACTGGAACCACAACCCTAATCCTAACCCTAAACCTAACACTAACCCTAACCCTAACCCTAAACCTAACATAACCCTACTTTAACCCTAACCCTAAAGCTAACCGTAACGCTAAACATAACCCAAACCCTTAACCTAAACCTAAACGTAATACTAACCATAACACTAACCCTAACCCTAACAGAACCCGAAGCCTAACCATAACCCTAACCATAACCTAACCCTAACCCTAAAACTAAGCCTAAACCTAACTCTAAACCTAACCCTCACTCTAACTTTAACCCCAAACCTAATCCTAACCCTAACCCTAAACCTAAATCTTATCCTAACCGTAATTCTAAAACTAACCGTAACAGAACCCTAACTGTAGCCCTAACCCGAACCAGAACCCTAACCCTATCCCTAACCCTAACCCTAACCCTCACCCTCACCCTCACCCTCACTCTCACCCTCAACCTAACATTAACACTAACGCTAACACTAACCCTAACCGTAACAGGACCCTAACCCTAACCCTAACCATAACGCTAACCCTAATCCTAACGCTAACCCTAACCCTAACCCTAACCTTAACCCTAAACCTAACCCTAACCCTAACCCTAACCCTAACCCTAACCTTAACCATAACCCTAACCGTAACCCTAACCCTAACCCTAACAGTATACTAGACCTAACCCTAACCCTAACCTTAACTGTAACCCTAAACCTAATCCTAACCCTAAACCTAAACCTACACCTAACCCAAACCGTAACCCTAACCAAACCCTAAACATAACCATAACCATAACCCTAAACCTAACCCTAAACCTAACACTGACCCTAACCCAAATCCAATCCCTAAACCTAAACTGACCCTAAACCTAAGATTAACCCTAAACCTAATCCTAACCTTAACCGTAACCCTAACCGTAACCCTAACCCTAAACCAAGCCTAAACCTAACCCTAACCCAATCCCAAACCCAGTCCCTAACCCTATCCCTAACCCTAACCCAACCCTAAACCTAACCCTAACACTAACCCTAACCCTGACATTAAACCTATCGCAAAACCTAACCCTAACACTAACCTTAAACCTAAAAGTTCCCCAAACCACAAAACTAACCCTAACCCTTCCTCTAACCCTAACCCAAACCCTTACCCTAACCCTAACACAATCCTAACCCTAAACTTAACACTAATCCTAACACTTCCACTAACCCTAACCCTAATCATAACCCTAACCTATAACCAAAAAGGCTGCCCCTGATCAAACCATAACACTCTAAACCTATCCCTAACCCTAACCCTAACCCTAACCCAAACCCTAACCCTAACCTAACCATAACCCAAACCCTAAACCAAAACATAACCAAACCTGAATACTAACCCATAACTCTAAACCTAACCATAACCCTGACTCTAAACCTAACCCTAACACTAACACTAACATAACCATAACCCTAAGCCTAAAGCTAACAGAACCCTAACCCTAAATCAAAAAATTACCCTAACAGTAACCCTAACCCTAAACCTAAACGTAACCCTAACACTAACCCTAACCCTAACCCTAAATGAACCCTAACCCTATCCGTAATCATAACGCTAACCCTAATCCTAACTGTAACCCTAACCGTAACCCTAACCTAACTCTAATCCTAACCCTTATTCTCACCCTAACCCTAAAACTATCCCTAACAGATCCCTAATTGTAACCCTAACCCTAATTTTAACCCTAAACCTAACTCTAACCCTAACCCTAACCGTAATCCTAAGCCTAACCCTAACCATAACCCTAACGCTAACCGTAACCCTAACCCGAAAAATAATCCTAAACCTAACCCTAAACCTAACACTAACCCTAACCCTAACCCTAACCTTAACCCTAAAAGTACCCTAACCCTAACCCTAAACATTGCCCTAATTCTAACCCTAACTCTAACCCTAACCCTAACCATAACCAAACCCTACCCCTAACCATGATCCTAAACCTAACCCTAACCCTAACCCTAACCCTAACAGAACCCTAACGCTAAAGCTAACCCTAACCCTAACCCTAAACGTAACCCTAGCCCTAACACTTATCGTAACCCTAACCATAATACTATCCGTAACAGAACCATAAAATTAACCCTAATCTTAACCCTAACCCTTACCCTAACCCTCACCCTCACCCTCACCATCACCCTAACACTAACGGTAACCGAACCCTAACCCTAAGCCTAACCCTAACCCTCAACATAACCCTAACCCTAACCCTAACGCTAAACCTAACCCTAACCCTAACCGTAACCCAAACCCTAACCCTAACCCTAACCCTAACCCTACCCCTAAACCTAACCCTAACCATAACAGAAGACTACCCCTAAACCTAACCCTAACCCTAACTCTAACAGAAACCTAACCCTAACACTAACCCTAATCATAATTTTAACCGAACCCTAACCCTAACATTAAGGCTTAACCTTAACCCTAACCCTAACAGGACCCAAACCATAACCCTAACCCTAAACCTAACCCTAACCCTAACCCTAACCCTAACAGTATACTAGACCTACACCTAACCCTAACCTTAACCCTAACCCTAAACCTAATCCTAACGCTAACCCTAAACCTAAACCTACACCTAACCCAAACCCTAACCCTAACCAAACCCTACACATAACCCTAACCCTAAACCTAACACTAACCCTAACCCAAATCCAATCCCTAAACCTAAACTGACCCTAAACCTAAGATTAACCCAAACCCTAATCCTAACCTTAACCGTAACCCTAACCGTAACCCTAACCCTAAACCAACCCTAAACCTAACCCTAACCCAAACCCAAACCCAGTCCCTAACCCTATCCCTAACCCTAACCCAACCCTAAATCTAACCCTAACCCTAACCCTAACGCTAAACCTAACGCAAAACCTAACCCTAACACTAACCCTAACCCTAAAAGTTCCCCAAACCACAAAACTAACCCTAACCCTTACTCTAACCCTAACACAAACCCTTACCCTAACCCTAACACAATCCTAACCCTAACCTAACCATAACCCAAACCCTAAACCAAACCATAACCCAACCCTAACACTAACCCATAAATCTAAACCTAATCATAACCCTGACCCTAAACCTAACCCTAACACTAACCCTAACATAAACCTAACCCTAAGCCTAAACCTAACAGAACCCTAACCCTAAATCTAAAAGTAACCCTAAGAGTAACCCTAACCCTTACCAAAAACGTAACCCTAAAACTAACCCTAACCCTAAACCTAGAAGAACCCTAACCCATTCCGTAATCATAACGCGAACCCTAATCCTACCCGTAACCCTAACCGTAACCCTAACCTAACTCTAATCATAACCCTTATCCTCACCCTAACGCTAAAACTATCCCTAACAGATCCCTAATTGTAACTCTAACCCTAATTTTAACCCCAAATCTAACTCTAAACCTAACCCTAACCCTAACCCTAACTCTAATCCTAACCCTTACCATAAACCTAACACGAAACATAACCCTAAACATAACCCTAACCCTATCCCTAACCCTAACCCTAAACCTAACCGTAAAAGTACCCTAACCCTAAACCTAACCCTACACATCACCCTGATTCTAACCATAACTCTAACCCTAACCCTAACCATATCCTAACCCTAACCCTAACCCTTACCCTAAACTTAACCCTAACCCTAACCCTAACCCTAACCTAACCCTAACGCTAAAGCTAACCCTAACCCTAACCCGAAACCTAACCCTAACCCTAACCCTTATCCTCACCCTAACCCTAAAACTATCCCTAACAGAACCTTTACCGTAACAGATCCCTAATTGTAACCCTAACCCTAATTTTAACCCTAAACATAACACTAACCCTAACCCTAACCCTAATCCTAACCTTAAACCTAACCCTAACCAAAACTCTAACCGTAACCATAATCCTAACCTAAACCAAACCTAAACCTAACCATAAACCTAACCCTAACCCTAACCCTAACCCTAACCCTACCCCTAACCCTAACACTAACCCTAACTCTAACCCTAAACCTAATACTAAACCTAACCCTTATCCTCACCCTAACCCTAAAACTATCCCTAACAAAACCCTAACGGTAACCCTAACCCTAATTTTAACCCTAACACTATACCTAACCATAACTCTAACCCTAAACCTAACCATAAACCTAACGCTAACCCTAACCCTAAACGTAACCCTAACCCTAACCCTAACCCTAACCCTAATCCTATACCTAACCCTAACCACAACGCTAACCCTAATCCTAACCGTAACCCTAACCGTAACCGTAACCATAACCCTAACCCTGACCCTAACCATAAACCTAACCATAACTCTGACCGTAACCATAATCCTAACCTAAACCTAACGCTAACCCTAACAATAACCCTAACCCTAACCGTAACCCTAACCCTAACCCAAACCCTAACCCTAACCCTAAACGTAACCCTAACCCTAACTTTAACCCTAAACCTAACCATTACCCTAACCCTAACACTAACCCTTATCCTCACCCTAACCCTAAAAATATCCCTAACAGAACCCTAACCGTAAACCTAACCCTAAATTTAACCCTAACCCTAAAACTAGCCCTAACAGTAAACCTAACCCATAACCCTAACCCTTACCCTAACCCTAACCCTAACAATAACCGAACCCTAACCCTAACCCTAACCCCAACCCTAAACCAAACACTAACCCTAACCTAACCCTAACCCTAACCCTGAAGCTAAACGTAACGCTAACCCTAACCCTAACCCTTAACCTAACCCTAACCCTAATCCTAACACTAACCCTAAGCCTAACCCTAAACCTAACAGTAACCCTAACCCGAACAGAACCCTAACCCTAACCCTAACATAAAACATTACCCTATTTCTAACCCTAACCCTAACCCTAACCCTAACCCTAACCCTAAACCTAAAGCTAACCGTAACGCTAACCCTAACCCTAACCCTTAACCTAACCCTAACACTAATCCTAATAATAACCCTAAGCCTAACCCTCAACCTAACACTAACCCTAACACAAAGAGAAACCTAAACATAACACTGACCCTAACGCTCACACTAACCCTAACCCTAACCCTAACCCTAACCATAACCCTAAACCTAACCCTAACCATAAACCTAACCTAAACATAACACTAACCCTAACCCGAACCCTAACCCTAACCTAAACCTAAACCTAACCCTAACCGTAACCCTAACCCTAACTCTAACCCTAACCCTAACAGAACCCTAACCCTATCCGTAATCGTAACGCTAACCCTAATCTTAACAGTAAACCTAACCGTAACTGTAACCCTAACCCTAACAAAAACCCTAACCTTAACCTAACTCTCAACCTAAAGCTAACCCTAACCCTAACCCTAACCCTAAACCTAACCCTAATTCTAACGCTAAAACAACCCCTAACACTAACCCTTATCCTCACCCTAACCCTAAAACTATCCCTAATAGAATCCTAACCGTAACACTAACCCTAATTTTAACCCCTACCCTAACCCTAACCGTAACCCTAAACCTAACACTAACCATACACCTAAACCTAACCCTAACCATAACCCTAACCCTAACTCTAACCCTAACCCTATCCCTAACCCTAACCACAATGCTAACCATAACCCTAACATTAAACCGAACCGAAAGCCTGAATCTAACCCTAACCCTTACCTTAAACCTAACCGTAACCCTAACCGAACCCTAACCCTAACCTAAACCTAACCCTAACCCGAAACATAACGCTAACCCTAATCATAACCGTAACATTAACCCTAATTTTAACCCTAACGCTAACCCTAACCCTATACCTAACGCTAACTGAACCCAAACCCTAATCCTAACCATAACCCTAACCCTAACCCTAACCCTAAACCTAACTCTAACCTAACCCTAAACCTAACCATACGCCTAACCATAACCCTACCCTAACCCTAACCCAACAGCTAACCGTAATGCTAACCGTAACCCTACCCCTTAAACTAACCCTAACTCTAATGCTAACCATAACCCTAACCCTAAACCTAAACCTAACCCTAACCTTAACCCAAACAGAACCCTAAACCTAACCCTAACTCTAAACATTACCCTAATTCTAACCCTAACCCTAACCCTAACCGTAACCCTAACCCTAACCCTAACCAGAACCCTAACCGTAAACCTAACGCTAACTATAACACTAACCTTAATCCTAATGCTAACCCTAACCATAACCCTAACACTAACCCTACCCCTAACCCTAAACTAACCCAAAGCCTAGCTCTAACCCTAACACTAACGCTAAAAGAACCCTAACCCTAACCCTAAACATAACGCTAACCCTAATCCTAACCCTAAATCTAACCCTAACCTAACCCTAACCTGAAGACTAAACCTAACAGAACCCTAAACGTAAACCTAAAACTACCCCTAACCGTAACCCTAACCTTAACCCTAAACGTAACCCTAACACTAACCCTAATCCTAACCCTAAGACAACCCTAACCTTGTCCGTAATAATAACGCTAACCCTAATCCTAACCGTAAACCTAACCGTAACCCTAACCCTAACCCTAACTCTAACCCTAACCCTAACCCTAACCCTAACACTAACACTAACCCAAACCCTAACCCTAACCGTAACCCTAACCCTAACCCTAACAGAAACCTAATACTAACCCTCACCCTAACCATAATATTAACCGAAAAGTAACCCTACCACTAACACTTAACCCTAACCCTATCCCTAACCCTAACCCTAACCCTAACAGAACCCTAACCCTATCCGTAATCATAACGCTAACCCTAATCCTAACCGTAACCCTAACCGTAACCCTAACCTAACTCTAATCCTAAACCTTATCCTCACCCTAACCCTAAAACTATCCCTAACAGATCCCTAATTGTAACCCTAACCCTAATTTTAACCCTAACCCTAACCCTAAGCCTAACCCTAACCTTAACCCTAACCCTAACCATAACTCTAACCGTAACCATAATCCTAACCTAAACCAAACCTAACCCTAACCATAACCCTAACCCTAACCTAAACCTAAACCTAACCCTAACCCTAACCCTAACCCTAACCCTAACCCTAACCCTAACCCTAACCCTAACCCTAACCCTAACAGAACCCTAACCCTAACCCTAACACTAACCCTAACCTAAACCTAACACTAAACCTAACACCAACCCTAATCCTAAACCTAACCCTAACCCTAACCTTGATCCTAATCCTAACCCTAACCCTAACCCTAACCCTAACCCTTATCCTCACCCTAACCCTAAAACTATCCCTAACAGAACCCTAACAGTAACCCTAAACAAAACCCTAAACCTAACCCTAACCATAACCCTAACCGTAACCCTAACCCTATCCCTAACGCTAAACCTAACCCTAAACCTATACCTAACCCTAACCACAACGCTAAACCTAATCCTAACCGTAACCCAAACAGTAACCGTAACCCTAACCCTAACCCTAACCCTAACCATAAACCTAACCATAACTCTAACGGTAAGCATAATCCTAACCCTATCCTAACCCTAACCCTAAACCTAACCCTACCCCTACCCTAACCAAAACCCTAAAGATAACCGTAACGCTAACCCTAACCCTAAACCTAAACCTACGGCTAACCATAACCCTAACACTAAATCTAAACCGAAGCTTATCAATAACCCTAAACCGAGCCCTAACCCAAACACTAACATTAACCCTAAACCTAACCCTACCCTTCACCTAAGCACTAACCCTAACCCAACCCTATCCCTAACCCTCTAACCCTAACCCTAACCCTAAACACTAAGCATATCCCTAACCCCTAACCCTTAACCCCTAACATTATATGTACCCCTAACCCAACCCTATCCCTAACCCTAAACGTAACCCAAACACAAAACTTAAACCAATCCCAACCCTAACCCTAACCCTCACGCTAACCCTAATCCTAACTCTAATCCATACCCTAACCCAAACCCTAAACCGAACACTACCCCTAACCCTAAATCTAACCCTAACCCTAAACCAAACCCTAACCCTAACCCAACCCTAAACCTAAACCTAAGCCTAAACCTAAGCCTATTCCATACCCTCACCCGAAACCTACCCCTAACCCTACACCTAGCCCTTACCCTAATCCTAAGCCTAACCCTACACTAACCCAAATCCAAACCCAAAACCTAACCCTAACCCAAACCCTAATCCAAACCCTAAACCTAATCCTAATCCTAACCTTAACCCTAAATCTAACCCTACCCCTAACCCTAACCGTAACGTAACGCTAACGCTAACCCTAACCTTAATCCTAAACCTAAACCTATGCCTAACACAAACCCTAACCCTGAGCCTACTCCATAAACCCAAAACCTAATCCTAACGCTAAACCTAACCGTAACCCTAACACTAACCCTAACCCTAACATAACCCTAACCCTAACCTAAACCTAACCCCAAACCTAACCGTAACCCTAACGCTCACCCTAAACCTAACCCTAACAATAACCGTAAGCCTAACCCTAACAATAAACCTATCCTAACACTAAACCTATCCCTAACCCTAACTGAACCCTAACCCTAACTCTAACCCTAACCCTTACCCTAATCCTAACCTAAACCTAAACCTAACCCTAACGCTAACACTAATCCTAACCCTAACCGTAACCCTAACCCTAACCCTGAACTTAAACCATCCCTAACCCTAAACCTAACCCTTACACTAAACCTAACCTTAACCCTTAACCTTATCCTAACCCTAAACCTAACACTAAACGTAACCCTAACCCTAACCCTAACCCTAACCGTAAACCTAAACTTAACCCTAACCCTCTAACCCTAACCCTAACCCTAACCCTACATCCAACCCAAACCCGAACCCTAACCAATCCCTAAACATAACTCTAACCCTAACCTTAAACCTAACAGTAAACCTAACACTAACCCTAACCCAAATCAAACTCTAACCCTAAACTGACCCTAAACCTTAGATTAACACAAACCCTAATCCTAACCTTAACCATACCCGTAAACCTAATCCTAACACTAACCCTAACTGTAAACCTAACCCTAACCATAACGCTAACCCTAATCCTAACACTAACCCTAACTGTAAACCTAATACTAACGCTAACCTAACCCAAACCCAAACCCAAACCCTAACCCTATCCCTAACCCTAACCCAACCCTACCACTAACCCTAACCCTAACCCTAAACCTGACCCTAACCCTAACCAAAAACCTACCCCTAACACTAACCCTAAACCTAAATGTTCCCCAAACCATAAAACTAACCCTAACCATAACTCTAACCCTAACCCAAAACCTAAACCTAACCCTAAGCCTGACCGTAAACATAACCCTAAACCTAACACTAACCCTAAACCTAACCGTAAACTTAACCCTAACCATAAGGCTAACCCTAATCCTAACACTAACCCTAACTGTAACCCTAACCCTAATCCTAAACCTAACCCTAACCCTAACCCTAACACTAGCCCTAACCCAAACCCTAATCCTAACATAACCCGAACCGTAACCCTAAACCTAACACTAACCCTAGCCCTAACCCTAACCCTACTCCTATCCCTAACCCTAACAGAAACCTAACCCTAACCCTCACCCTAACCATAAACGTAACAGAACCCTAACACTAATGCTAACCATAACCCTAATCCAAACCCAAACCCAAACCCTAACCCTATCCCTAACCCTAACCCAACCCTACCACTAACCCTAACCCTAACCCTAAACCTGACCCTAACCCTAACCAAAAACCTACCCCTAACACTAACCCTAAACCTAAATGTTCCCCAAACCATAAAACTAACCCTAACCATAACTCTAACCCTAACCCAAAACCTAAACCTAACCCTAAGCCTGACCGTAAACCTAACACTAACCCTAACTGTAACCCTAACCCTAATCCTAAACCTAACCCTAACCCTAACCCTAACTCTAGCCCTAACCCCAACCCTAATCCTAACATAACCCGAACCGTAACCCTAAACCTAACACTAACCCTAGCCCTAACCCTAACCCTACTCCTATCCCTAACCCTAACAGAAACCTAACCCTAACCCTCACCCTAACCATAATCGTAACCAAACCCTAACACTAACGCTAACCATAACCCTAATCCTAACCCTACCCCTAACCCTAACCCTAACCCTAACCCTAACCCTAACCCTAACCCTAACCCTAACCCTAACCCTAAACCTAAACCTAACCATAACCCTAACCGTAACCCTAAAACTAAACCTAAACGTAATTTTAACTATAACCCTAACCATAACCCTAACCCTAACCGTAATCCTTATCCTCACCCTAACCCTAAAACTATTGCTAAATGAAACCAAACCGTAACCCTAACCCTCAGTTTGACACTAACCCTAACACTAACCCTACCCTAAGCCTATCCCTAACCCTAACCACAAAGCTAACCGTAACCCTAACGCTAACCAGAACTGTAACGCTAACAGAAGCCTAACCCTAATCCTAACCCTAACCCTAACCCTAAACCTACACCTAACCCTAACACTAACGCTAACGCTAAACCTAACACTAACACTAATCCTAACCCTAACCCTAAACCTAACCCTGATACTAATCCTAACCTTAACCCTTACCGTTACCCTAAACTTTACCCTAAACCTAAACCTAAACCTAACCCTAAACCTAACCCTAACCCTAAACCTAACCCTAACCCTAACCTAACATAACCCTAACGCGAACACTAACCCTAACCCTAAACCTAACCCTTACTCTAATCCTAACCATAACCCTAATGACAACCGTAAACCTAAACCTAACACTAACCCTAACCCTAACCCTAACAGAACCCTAACCCTAACCAAAACACTAACCCTAACCTAAACCTAACCCTAAACCTAACAGCAAACCTAATCCTAAACCTAACCCTAACCCTAACCTTGATCCTAACCCTAACCCTAACCCTAACACTAACCCTAACCCTAACACTAACCCTAACCCTAAAACTTAACCTTAACACTTACCGTAACAGTGACCCTAATCGTAACCGTAACCCGAACACTAACCCTAACCTAACCCTAACTCTAATCCTAAAGGTAACCCCAATGCAAACCCTAAGCCTAAACCTAACCCAAACCCTAACCTTAAGAGAACCCTAATCCTAAACCTAACCCTAACCTAACCTTACCCTAACCCTAATCCTAACCCTAACACTAACCCAAATCCTAAACCTAACCCTAAAACTAACCCTAACCCTAACCCTAAACCTAACCCGAACCCTAAACCTAAACCTAACACTAACCCTAACCCTAACCCTAACCCTAACCCTAACCCTAACCCTAACCCAAACCCTAACCCTAACCCAAACCCTAACCCTAACCCTAACCATAACCCTAACGTAAACCTAATCCTAACCCTAACCCTAACCCTAACGCTAACCCTAACCATACCCTAAAAGTAACCCTAAAACTAAACCTAACCGTAGTTTAAACCCTAACCATAACCCTAACCCTAACCCTAATCCTTATCCTCACCCTAACCCTAAAACTATTGCTAAAAGAACCCTAACCGTAACCCTAACCCTAATTTTAACCGTAACCCTAACCCTATCCCTAACCCTGACCACAAAGCTAACCATACCCATAACACTAACACTAACCGTAACCCTAAACATAACGCTACCCCTAACCATAAACCTAACCTTAACCCTAACCTACCCCTAATGCTAACCTAACCCTAACCCTAACCCAAACACTTGCCCCTAAAACAAGCCCTAACTGGAACCCTAAACCTAACCCTAACCCTACCTTAACCCTAACCCAAAACTGACCCTAAACCTAACCCTAACCCTAACCCTAACCCTAACCCTAACGCTAAACCTAACCCTAAACCTAACCCTAACACAAATCCAAACAGAAACCTAACACTAAACCTAACCCTAAACCTAATCCTAACCCTAACCCTAACCCGAACCCGAACCCTAACCCTAACCCGAACCCTAACCCTAACCCGAACCCTAACCCTAAACCACAGAATCACAGAATCACAGAATTTTCTAGGTTGGAAGAGACCTCAAGGTCATCGAGTCCAACCTCCAACCTAACGCTAACAGCCCTCCACTAAACCATATCCCTAAGCTCTACATCTAAGCGTCTTTTGAAGACTTCCAGGGATGGTGACTCCACCACTTCCCTGGGCAGCCTGTTCCAATGCCTCACAACCCTTTCTGTAAAGAAGTTCTTCCTAACATCTAACCTAAAACTCCCCTGGCTCAACTTAAGCCCATTCCCCCTCGTCCTGTCACCAGGCACGTGGGAGAACAGGCCAACCCCCACCTCTCTACAGCCTCCTTTAAGGTATCTGTAAAGAGCAATAAGGTCACCCCTGAGCCTCCTCTTCTCCAGGCTGAACAAGCCCAGCTCCCTCAGCCGCTCCTCGTAGGACTTGTTCTCCAGGCCCCTCACCAGCTTCGTCGCCCTTCTCTGCACCCGCTCAAGCACCTCGATGTCCTTCTTGTAGCGAGGGGCCCAAAACTGAACACAGTACTCGAGGTGCGGCCTCACCAGAGCTGAGTACAGGGGGAAGATCACCTCCCTAGCCCTGCTGGTCACGCTGTTCCTAATACAAGCCAGGATGCCGTTGGCCTTCTTGGCCACCTGAGCACACTGCTGGCTCATATTCAGCCGACTGTCCACCATCACTCCCAGGTCCTTCTCTGCCTGGCAGCTTTCCAACCATTCCTCTCCCAGCCTGTAGCTCTGCTTGGGGTTATTGCGCCCCAGGTGCAGGACCCGGCACTTGGCCTTGTTAAACTTCATGCAGTTGACCTCAGCCCATCGGTCCAGCCTATCCAGAACCGTAAACCTAAACCTAACCATAACGATAATCCTAATCCTAACGCTAACACTAACCGTAACCCTAACCCTAACCCTAACGCTAACGCTAACACTAACACTAACCCTATACCTAACCCTAAACTTAACCCTAACCCTAACCCTTAAACTAACATTAACATTAACTCTCACCGTAACAGTGAACCTAACCCTAACCGTAACCCTAACCCTAAACCTAACCCTAACGCTATCCCTAAACCTAACCCTAACCCTGACCCTAATCCTAACCCCAACCCTAACACTAAACCTAACCCTAACCCTAACCCTAACGCTAAAGCTAACCCTAACACTAACCCTAAACCTAACCCTAAACCTAAACATAACCCTAACCGTAACCCTAACAGAACCCTAACCATAACCTTAACCATAACGCGAAACCTAACCATAACCCTAACCTTATCCCTAACTATAAAGCTAAACCTAAACCTAACCATAACCCTAACCATAACCCTAAACCTAAATCTAACCGTGACCCTAACCCTAACCCTAACCCTAAACCTAACCGTAACAGAACCCTAACCCTAACATTAACCCTAAACTAAACCTAACCCTAAACGTAACGCCAACCCTAATCCTAAACCTAACATTAAACCTAACCCTGATACTAACCCTAACCTTAACCCTTAACCTTACCCTAAAATTTACCCTAACCCTAACCCTAACCCTAACGGTAACCCTTATAAACGCTAATCCTAAACCTAACCGTAACCCTAAACCTAACACTAATCCTAACCGTAACCCTAACAGAACCCTAACCCTAACCCTAACACTAATCCTAACGTAAAACTAACCCTAAACCTAACACCAACCATAATCCTAACGCTAACCCTAACCCTACCCTTACCATAACCATAAAACTAAACCTAACCGTAATTTTAAACCTAACCCTAACCATAACCGTAAACCTAATTCTTATCCTCACCCTAATCCTAAAACTATTGCTAAAATAACCCTAACCGTAACCCCAACCCTAATTTTAACCCTAACCCTAACCCTAACCCTAACCCTAACCCTAACCCTAACCCTAACCCTAACACTATACCTAACCCTAACCACATAGCTAACCATAACTCTAACACTAACACTAATCTTAACCCTAAGCCTAAACCTAACCCTAACCCTAAACCTAACCCTAACCATAACCCTAACCCTAACCCTAACCCTAAACCTATCCATAACCTAAACCACAAACTAACCATAACCCTAACACTAACCGTAACCGTAACCCTAAACCTAACACTAACCCTAACCCTAAACCTAACCCTAACCTAATCGTAACACAAACTCTTACCCCTAAAACTACCCCTAACTGGAACCCTAACCCTAATCCTAACCCTAACCTAACCCTAACTCAAACCTAACCCTAAACCTAACACTAACCCTAACCCTAACGCTAACCCTAATCATAACCCTAACCCAAACCCAAACAGAACCCAAACACTAACCCTAACCCTAACCCTAAGCCTAACCCTAAACCTAACCGTAACTCTAACCCTAACCCTAACCCTAACAAAACACGAACCCTAACCGTAAACCTAAACCTAACCATAACCCTAAACCTAACACTATGCCTAACCGTAACGCTAACAGAACCCTAACCCTAACCCCAATCCAACCCTAACCCTATCCCTAACACTAACCCTAACACTAAACCTAACCCTAACCCTAACCGTAACCCTAACACTAACCCTAACCCTAACCCTAACCCTACCCAAACCCTTACCCTAAACCTACCCTAACCCTAGCCCTAAAAGAACCCTAACCCTAACCCTAACCATAACCCTAACCCTAAACCTAACCCTAAATCTAATGCTAAAGGTAACCCTAACGCTAATCTTAAGCCTAACCCTAATCCCAACGCTAACCTTAACAGAACCCTAATCCTAACACTAACCCTAACCAAACCTTACCCTAACCCTAATCCTAAAACTAACCCTAACCCTAACCTAAACCTAACCCAAAAAATAATCCAAAAACGAAACCTAACCCTAACCCTTACCATAAACCTAACACTAACCCAAACCCTAACCCTAACCGTAAACGTAACCCTAACCCTAACCATAACCCTAACCCTAGCCTAACCCTAACAATAACCCTAACCCTAAACCTAACCCTAACCGTAACCCTAACCCTAATCATAACCCTATCCCTAACCTAACCCTAACGAAAATCCTAACCCTAAACCGAACGTTAACCCTAACCCTAACCCTAACGCTAAAGATAATCCAAATCCTAAACCTAAACATAACCCTAACAATAACCGTAACCCTAACCCTCACCGTAACCATGACCCTAACCTAACTATAACCCTAACCCTAAACCTAACGCTAAAGGTAACCTTAACCATAACCCTAACCCTATCCCTAAACCTTAATATAATCCTAACCCTAACAGAAGCCTAACCCTAATCCAAAACCTAACCCTAACACTAAACCTAACCCTAAACCTAACCCTAACCCTAAACCTAACAGAACCCTAAGCCTAACCATAACCCTAACCCTAACCCTAAACCTAACCCTAACACTACAGCGAACCCTAACCCTAACACTAAACCTAACCCTAACAGATCCCTGACGCTAAATCTAAAACTAAACCTAAACGTAAGGCTAACCCTAACCGTAACCCTAAACCTAACCCTAAGCCAAACACTAAGCCTAACCCTAACCCTAACCCTAACCCTATTCCTGACCCTAACCCTAACCCTAACCCTAAACCTAACCCTAACCCTAATCCTAACACTAACCCTAACCCTAATCTAACCCTAACCCTAACCCTAACCCTAATCCTAACCCTAACCCTAAACCTAACGCTAAACCTAACCCTAACCCTAACCCTATTCCTAACCCTAACTCTAACCCTAACCCTCACCCTAACCCTAACCCTAACCCTAACCCTAATCCTAACAGTAACCCTAACCCTAATCTAACCCTAACCCTAACCCTAACCCTAACCCTAACCCTAACCCTAAACCTAACCCTAACCCTAAAGCTAACCCTAACCCTAACCCTAACCCTAACCCTAACCCTAACCCTAACTCTAACCTAACCCTAACCCTAACCCTAACCCTAAACTTAAAAGAACCCTAACCCTATACCTAACCCTAACCCCAAACTAAATCTAACCCTAAACCTAACCCTAACCCCAAACCTAACCATAACACTAACCCTAACCCTAACCCTAACCCTAACCCTAATCCTAACCATAACCCTAACCCTAACAAAACCCTAACCCTAAACCTAACCCTAACACTAACCGTAACCCTAACCTAAACCTAACCCTAACGCTAAACCTAATCCTAACCCTAAAACTAACCCTAAACCTAACCCTAACCGTAACCCTAACCTTAACATAACTCTAAATCTAACCCCAAAAAATAAGCCTAAAAATAATACTAAGCCCTACCCTAAACCAAACACTTAGACTAAGCCTAAGCCTAAGCCTAAACCTAAACCTAAGCCTAAACCTAATCCTAAACCTAACACTAACCCTTAACCTTACCCAAACCCTAATCTTAACTATAAACATAACCCTAATCCTAAACCTAACCCTAACCATAACACTAAACGTACAATAACAGTAACTCTAACCCTAACCCTAACCGTAACGGTAACCATAATAAACCCTAAACCTAAACCTAACCCTAACCCCAACCTAAATCTAATCCTAAAACTAACACTAAACCTAACGATACACCTAACCCTAACCCTAACCCTAACCCTAACATGACCCTAACTGTAAACCTAACCCTAACCCTAACCCTAAAGCTAACCCTAATCCTAAACCTAAACCCTGACAGAACCCAAACCCTAAGCCTAACCCACAGCATAACCGTAATCCTAACCCTAAACATAACCCTAAACCTAACCCTAACCCTAACCCGAACCGTAAAAGAACGCTAATCCTAACCCGAACCGTAACCCTAACCCTAAACCGAACCCTAACCCTAACACTTAGCCAAGCCCAAACCCTACACCTAATCCTAAACCTAATCCTATGATAACCCTAACCCTACCGCTAACCTAAACCCTAAGAGCAACCCGAAACCTAAACCGAACCCTAACCCTAAACCTAACCCTAACCCTAACCCTAACCCTAACCCTAACCCTAACGCTAACAGAACACTAACCCTAAACCTAACCCTAATAATCACCCTAACCGTAACCCTAACCCTAACCCTAACGCTAAACCTAACCCTAACCCCAACCCTAACCCTAACATAACACTAAACCTAATCATAACCCTAATCCTAACCCTAACATTAATCCTAACCCTAACCCTAACCGTAACCCTAAACCGACACTAACAGTAACTCTAAACCTAACCCTAACCCTAACCCTAACGGTAACCCTTATAAACGCTTACCCTAAACCTAAACCTAACCCAAACCTAAATCTAATCCTAAACCTAACCCTAAACCTAATCCTTAGCCTAGCCATAACCCTACACCTAATCCTAACCCTAACCCTAACCCTAACAGAACACTAACCCTAAACCTAACCCTAACCGTAACCCTAACCCTAACCCTAAGCCAAACCCTAAGCCTAAGCCTAACCCTAACCCTAACCCAAACCCTAACCCTAATCCTAACAGTAACGCTAACCCTAATCTAACCCTAACCCTAACCCTAAACCTAACCCTAACCCTAATACTAAACCTAACCCTAACCCTAACCCTAACCCTAACCCTAACGCTAACCCTAATCCTAACCCTAACCCTAATCCTAACCATAACCCTAACCCTAACAAAACCCTAACCCTAAGCCTAACCCTAACAGTAACCGTAACCCTAACCTAAACCTAAACCTAACGCTAAACCTAATCATAACCCTAACACTAACTCTAAACCTAACCCTAACCGTAACCCTAACTTTAACATAACTCTAAATCTAACAACAAAAAATAAGCCTAAAAATAATACTAAAACCTACCCTAAACCTAACCCTTAGACTAAGCCTAAGCCTAAGCCTAAGCCTAAACCTAAGCATAAACCTAACCCTAATCCAAACCCTAACCCTAACCATAACCCTAAACGTACAATAACAGTAACTCTAACCCTAACCTTAATCCTACCGGTAACCATAATAAACCCTAAACATAAACCTAACCCTAACCCTAACCCCAACCTAAATCTAATCCTAAAACTAACACCAAACCTAACGATACACCTAACCCTAACCCTAACCCTAACCCTAACATAACCCTAACTGTAAACCTAACCCTAACCCTAACCCTAAACATAACCCTAACCCTAAACGTAAACGTAACCCTAACCGTAACCGTAACCCTAACTTAACCCTAACACTAACCTTAAACATAAACCTAAACCTAACCCTTACCCAAAATTAAACCGAACCCTAACTCTAACCCTAAAACTTCCCTAACCCTAACCCTAACCCTAAACCAAACCCTAACCCTAACCTTAAACCTAACCCTAATTCTAACCCTAACTCCAGCCGTAACAAAACCCTAACCCTAACACTAACCTTAACCGTAACCCTAACCCAAACCCTAACCCTAACCCTAACCCTAACAATGAACATAACCATAAACATAAACCTAACCCTATCCCTAACCCTAACCCTAACCCTAACCCTAACCGTAACCCTAACTTATCCCTAACACTAACCTTAACCCTAAAACTAAACCTAACCCTAACCCTAAACAAAACTGAACCCTAACACTAACCCTAGAACTTCCCTAACCCTAACCCTAACCCTAAACAAAACCCTAACCCTAACCCTAATCCTAACCCTAACATAACCCTAAACCTAAACGTAACCCTAACCCTAACCCTAATCCTAACCCTAATCCTAAACATAACACTAACCCTAACCCTAATTCTAAACCTAACTCTAACCCTAACAAAACCCTAACCCTAACCCTAACCTTAAACGTAACCCTAACCCTAACCTTAACCCTAACAGAAATCTAACCCTAAACATAACCCGAACCCTAGCCCTAACCCTAACCCTAAACCTTACCTAAACCAAACCCTAACCCTAACCCTAATTCTAACCCTAACTCCTGACGTAACAAAACCCTATCCCTAACTCTAAACTTAACCGTAACCCTAACCCTAACCCTAACCCTAACAATGAACATAACCATAAATATAAACCTAACCCTAACCCTAACCCTAACCCTAACCCTAACCCTAACCCTAACCCTAACCCTAACCCTAACCCTAACCCTAACCCTAACCCTAACCCTAACCCTAACCCTAACCCTAACCCTACCCCTAACCGTAACCCTAACTTAACCCTAACACTAACCTTAAACCTAAACCTAAACGTAACCCTAACCCTAAACTTAACCGAACCCTAACACTAACCCTAAAACTTCCCTAACCCTTACCCTAACACTAAACCAAACCCTAACCCTAACCCTAAGCCTAACCCTAACCCTAACATAACCCTAATCTTAACCTAACCCTATTCCTTACAGAAACCTAACCCTAACACTAACCGTAAGCCTAACCCTAACCCTAAACTAACCCTAACCCTAACCCTAACTCTAACCCTAACCCTTACCCTAACAAAACCCTAACCCTAACCCTAACCTAACCCTAAACCTAACCGTAACCCTAACCCTAACCCTAAACCTAACCCTAACCCTAACCATAACACTAACCCTAACACTAACCCTAAGCCTAATTCTAACCCTAACTCCAGCCCTAACTAAACCCTAACCCTAACCCTAACCCTGAATATAACCCTAAACCTAAACCTAACCCTACCGCTAACCTAAACCGAACCCTAACACTATCCCTAAAACTTCCCTAACCCTAACCCCAACACTAACACTAAGAGAACCCTAACTTTAACCTAACCCTATCCCTTACAGAAACCTAACACTAACCCTAACCGTAACCCTAACCCTAACCCAAATTTTTACAAAAACCTAACCATAACCCTAACCCTAACATAAACCTAACCATAACCCTAATCCTAACCCTAAACGTATCCCTAAACCTAACCGTAACCCTAACCCTAACCCTAACCGTATCCCTATCCCCAACCAAACCCTAACACTAACTCTAACCCTAAACCTAAAGCTAACGCTTACATTAACCCTAACACTAAACCTAAACCTAAGGTTAACCCTAACCCTAACCCTAAAACTAACGTTAACCCTAACCCAAACAGTAACCTTAACCCTAATCCAAAACCTAACCCAAAACCTAATCCTAACCCAACCATAAACCTAACCTAACACTAACCCTAACCCAACCCTAACCCTAATCCTACCTTAACCCTAAACTTAACCCTAACCCTAAACCTAACCCTAACACTAACCCTAACCCTAACCCTCAACCTAACACTAACCTTAAACATAACACTAAACCTAAACCTAAGATTAACCCTAAACCGAACCCTAAACCTAAACCTAAACCTAACTGTAAACCTATACCTAACCATAAAACTAACTCTAACCCAAAACCTAACCTAAACCCTAAACCTAACCCTAACCCAAATCATATCCCAAATTCGAAATTTAACCCTAACCAAACCCTAAACCTAACCTAAAACCTAACCCTAACCCTAAACCTAACACTAACCCTAACCCTAAATCTAACCCTAACCCTAACCCTAACGCTAACCGTAAACCTAACATAACCCTAAACCTAACCCTAACCCTAAACCAAACCCTAACCCAACCCAAACCCTAACCCTAACCCTAAACCTAACCATAACCCTAACCCTAACCCTAAACCTAAACCGAAACCTAAAATTAAACCTAACACTAACTATAAGTCAAAACCTAACCCTAACCCAGCCCTAACCCTAAACTCAACCCTAACCCTAACCCTAATACTAACACTAATCCTAACCCTAACCCTAAACCAAACGGCTGCCCGCAGATCTAACCCTAACACTCTAACCCTAAACCTAACCCTAGCCCTAACACTAACCTAAACCCTAACACTAACATAACACTAACCAAAACCCTACACCTAAACATAAATCAAACATTAAACTAACCCTAAACCTAAGCTTAACCCTAACCCTAACCACAAACATAAACCTAAAACTAACAATAAATACTAATCCTAACCTTAACCCTAAACCTAAACCTAACCCTAAACCTAACCCAATCCCTAACCCTAACCGAAATCCTAACCTTAAACCTAACACTAAACCTAACTCAAACCCTAATCCTAACCCAACCCTAATCCTAACCCAACCCTAACCATAACCCTAACGAAAACCCTAACCCAATCCCTATCCCTAACCCTAAACCAACTCAAACCCAAACCATAACCCTAACCCTAACATTAACACCAATCCAACCCTAACCCTAAATACAACCCTAACCCTAATCCTAATCCTAACACTAATCCTAAACCTAACCCTAACCTTAATGGCTGCCTGCAGATCTAAACCTAACACTCTAAACCTAAACCTAACCCTAGCCCTAACCCTAACCCAAACCCTAACCCTAACCTAACCCAAAACCAAATCGCTAAACCTAACCATAAGGCACCCCTAACACTAAACCTAAACCAAAGCTTAACACTAAACCTAACCCTAACCCTAACCCTAACTCTAATCCTAACCTTAAACCTAATCCTAAACGTAACCCTAACCCTAAACCTAAGAGTAAACCTTGCAGTAACCTTAACCCTTGCCCTAAACCTATCCCTAACCCTAGTCCTATCCCTAACCCTAACCCTAACCCAAACACAAACCCTAAACTTAAATCTAACCCTTACCCTAACCCAAACCCTAATCCTAACACAACCCTAGCCATAACCCTAACTATTGCCCTAACCCTAACCCTAACCCAAACCCTAACCCTCACTCTAACCCTAACCCAAACACTAACCATAACCCTAATCCTATCCCTAACCCTAGACCTAACCTTAACCCTAACATAACACTAACCCTAACCCTAACACTAAACCTAACCCCTAAACCTAACTCTATAACCTAACCCCTAACCCTAACCCTACCATAAACCAAACCCTAAACCTAACCTCAACCCTAACCCTAAACCTAACCCTAAACCTTACCCTAACCTTAACCCCAACCCTAAACCTAACCCAAACCCTAACTCTATCCCAAACCCTAACCGTAATCCAAACCCTAACCCTATACCTAAACCTAACCATAACCCAAACCCTAATCCTAACCCAACACTAACCCTAACCCCAACCGTAACCCTAACCCAACCCAAACCCTAACCCTAAGCCTAACCCAAACCCTAAACCTAACCCAAACCCAAACCCTAAACTTAACCCTAACCTTAACCCTAAACCAAACCCTAAACCTAACAATAACCCTAACCCCTACCCTAACATAACACTAACCCTAACCCTAACCCTAGCCCTAACCCTAACACTACCCCTAAACCTAAACATAAACCATAATCCTAACCTTTACCCTAACCCTAACCCTAACCCTAACCTAAACACTAACCCTAAACAAACGCTAAGCCTAACCCTAACCCTAAACCAAACCCTAACCTTAACCCTGACCCTAAACCAAACCCAAACACTAACCCTTGACCAGCACTAACCCTAACCCTAACCCTAACTCTAACCCTAACTCCAACAGCTGCAAGCAGATCTAAACCCAACACTCTAATCCTAACCCTAACCCTAACCCTATCACTAACACTAATCCAAACAGAACCCAAACCCTAACCCTAACCCTAACCCTAAACCTAACCCTAACCCTAACCTTAACCCTAACTTTAACCCTAACAATAAACCAACCCTAAACCTAACCCAACCCTAACCTTAACCCTATCCCTAACCATAACCCAATACCAAAACCTAAACTTAAAACTAAAATTAAACGTAAGCCAAATGAAAAACATAACCCTTACCCTAATCAAAACCCTAACCCTAACCCTTACGCAAACCCTAAACATAACCGTTACCCTAACCCTAACCCAACGCTAAACCTAAACCTAACCCTAACCCAAACCATAACCCAAACCCTAACCCAAACCAAACCTTAACCCTAAACTTAACCCTAACCCTAACACTAACCCTAATCCTAACCCTATCGCTAACAATAAACCAAACCCTAAATTAACCCTAACCCTAATCCTAACCCAACACTAAACCTAACCCCAACCCTAACCCTAATGGTCACCGTAAACCAAAACCTAACCCTAAATTATAATCCTAACCTTAACCCTAACCCTAAACCTAACCCTAACCCTAACCCTAAACCTAACCCTAACCCTAACAATAAACCTAAACATAACCCTAACCCTAACCCTAAACCTAAACCTAACCCGAAACGTAAAATTAAACCTAACCTTAACCCAAACAATAACCCTAACCCAACCCTACCCCTAAATTCGAACCTAACCCTGACCCTAATCCTAACACTAATCCTAATCCTAAACCTAACCGTAACCGTAACCTCTACCATAACCCTAAACCTAAACCTAAGCCTTACCCTAACCTTAACCATAACCGTAAACCTAACCCTAACCCTATCGCTAACCCTAAACCAAACCCTAAACTTAACTCTAATCCTAACCCTAACCCAAACCCTAATCCTAACCCAACACTAAACATAACCCCAACCCAAACCCTAACTCTAACCCTAACCCTAACCCTAAGCCTAACCCTAACCCTAACCCTAACCCTAACCCTAACCCTAACCCTAACACTAACCCAACCCTAGCCCTAAACCTAAACCTAACCCTAGCCCTAACCCTAACCCTAACCCTAACCCCAACCCTAACCCTAACCCTTACCCTAAACCTAACCCTAACCTTAAACCTAATACTAAACGTAACACTAAACCTAACCCTAACCCTAACCGTAACCCTAAACCTAATCGTAAACCTAACCCTAACCCTATCCCAAACCCTAACCTTAACCCTAACCCGAACCATAAACCAAATCCAAACCATAACCGTAACCATAAACCAAAACTTAACCCTAACCCTCACCCTAACCCTAACCCAAACCCTAACCCTAACCTAAACCTTACCATAACCCTAAAACTAACCATAAGCCAAACCTAACACTAAACCTAAACATAAGCTTAACCTTAACCCTTACCCTTACCCATACCCCTAAGCCTAAACCTAACCCTAACCCTAAACCTAACCCTAAACCTCACACTAAACCTAACTCTAATCCTAACCCTAACCCTAAACCTAACCCTAACCCTAACAGTATCCCAAAACCTAATCTTAACCCTAACCCTAACACAAATCCAAACCCTATCCCTAACCATAACCCAAACCCTAAACCTAACACTAACCCTAAAAATAAACCTAAACCTAACACTAAATCAAACCCTAACCCTAACACTCCAACCCTAACCCTAACTTTAACCATAACCATAACCCTAAATCTTACCCTAACTCTAACCGTAAACCTGACCCTAAATATTACTCTAAACATAACCCTAACCCTAACGATAAGCATAACCCTAACAACACTAAACCGAACCCTAACCCTATCCCTTAGTCTATCACTAAAAAACCTAACCCTAAACCTAAACCTATCCCTAACCCTAACCCTAAACCAAACCCTAACCCTAACCCTAAAAATAACCCTAACCGTAACCCTAACAATAACACTCCAACCCTAACCCTAACCCTAAACCTAACACTCCAACCTTAACCCTTACCCTTACCCTAAACCTAACCCTAACACTAATGCTAAGCATAACCCTAACAACCCTAACCATAACCCTAAAACTAACCCTATCACTAACACTAACCCTAACCCTAACCCTAACCCTTACCCTAAACCTAACACTAACTCTAACGCTAAGCAAAATCCTTACAACCTAACCCTAAACCTAACACTAACCCTACCCCAAAACCTAACCCTAACCCTACCCTTACCTAAACCCTCACCCTAACCTCAACCCTAACCCTAAACCTAACCCTAACCCTAACCCTAACCCTAAACGTAACACTAAAACTAAACCTAACCCTAAACGTAACCCTAAACCTAACCCTAATCCTAACCGTATACCAAACCCTAATCTTAACCCTAAACCTAACCGTAAACCAAATCCAAAACCTAACCCTAACCATAACCCAAACACTAACCATAACCCTCACCCTAACCATAACCCTAAACCTAAACCATAACAATAACCCTAACCCTAACCCTAACACTCCAACCTTAACCCTAACTCTAACACTAACCCTAACCCTAAACCTTATACTAAACCTAACCCTAACCCTAACGCTAAGCGTAACTCTAACAACCCTAATCAGAATCCTAACCCTATCCCTAACCCTAACCCTAACAAAACTAAACCTAACCCTAAACCTAACACTAAAGACGGATCAAACCCTAAACCTAACCCTAACGCTAACACTAACCCTAACCCTAAATATAACCCTAACACTAACCCTAACACCGAACCCTAACCTTAAACCTAACACTAACCCCAACCCTAACCCATTCCCTAACCTACACCTAATAAAAACCTTAACCCAAACCCTAAGCCTAATCCAACCCTAAACGTAACCTTAAACCTAACCCATACCTTAAACCTAAGCATAACCGTAAACCTAACCCTAACCCAAATCCAAACCCTAACCCTAACCCTAACCCAAACACTAACCTTAAACCTAACCCTAATGCTAACCAAAACCCTAACCGTAAGACGAACCCTAAGCCTAACCCAACCCTAACTCCAACACTAACGCTAACCCAACCCTAATCCTAACCCTAACCCTAATCCAAAACCTAACCCTAACCCTAAACCAACCCTATACCTAAACCTAACCCTAACCCAACCACTAACCCTAAACCTAACCATAAACCTTACCCTAACACTAACCTTAAACCTAAGCCTAAGCCTAACGCGAAACCTAACCCTAACGCTAACATAACCTAACGCTAACCCTCACCCTCTACCCTAACAATAACCCAAACCCCTAAGCAAAACCCTAACGAATAACCCATAATTCTAATCCTAACCCCACCCTAATCCTAACCCCACCCTAATCCAAACCCTAATCTAATCCTAACACTAACCCTAATCATAATCCTAACCGTAACCTTATCCCTAACCCTAACCCTAACCATAAACCATCCCTAATACTAACCCTAATTCAAACCCTAGCCTTAACCCTAACCCTAACCTAACCCTAACCCTAACGCTAACACTAACCCTAACCCTAACCCAAACCTTAACCCTAACCATAAACCTAAACCAAACCCTAACACTAACCATACCACTAACCCTAACGCTGACATACCCTAACCCTAACCCTAACGCTAACCCTCACCCTCTAAACTTAACCCTAACCCTAACACCCAAACAAAACCCTAACCCATGACCCCTGACCCTAACCCTAACCCCACCCTAGGCCAAACCCCAAGCTAACTCTAACACTAACCCTAACCATAATCCTAACCGTAACCCTAACCCTAACATTAACTTTACCCTAACCCTAACACTAACCCTAACGGCTACCCGCAGAGATAACCCTAACACTCTAAACCTAACTGTAACTCTAGCCCTAACCCTAACCCAAACCCTAACCCTATCCTAACCCTAACCATAACCCTAAACCTAACAATAAGCCAAACCTAACACTAAACCTAAACATAAGATTAACCCTAAACCTTACCCTTACCCATACCCCTAAGCCTAAACCTAACCATAACCATAAACCTAACACTGAACCTAACACTAAACCTAACTCTAACCCTAACCCTAACCCTAACCCTAAACCTAACCCTAACAATAACCCTAACCCTAACCATAACTCTAAGCCTAACACTCCAACCCTAACCCTAACTCTTACCATAACACTAACCCTAAATCTTACCCGAAACCTAACCCTAACCATAACGCTAAGCATAACCCTAACAAACCTAACCAAAACCCTAAACCTAAACCTAAACCTGTGCCTAACCCTAACCCTAACCCTTACCCAAAACCTAACCCTAAACCTAACGGTAAGCAAAACCCTTACAACCCTAACCCTAACACTAACCCTATCCCAAACACTAACCCTAACCCTACCCTTACCCAAAGCCTAACCCTAAACTTAACCCTAAACCTAAAGCTAATCCTAACCAAAACCCTAACCCTAACGGATACACGCAGAGCTAACCCTAACACTATAACCCTAACCATAACCCTAGGCGTAACCCTAACCCAAACCCTAAACGTAACCTAACCCGAACCATAACCCTAAACCTAACAATAATTCTAATCTAAAGCTAAACCTAATCATAACCTTAACCCTAACCAGTACCCTTAACCGTACCCCTAACGCTAAACCTAAACCTAACCCTAACCCTAAACCTAACCCTGAATCTAACACTAAACCTAACCCTAACCCTAAACCTAACCCTAAAACTAACAATAAGCCAAACCATAACT
Source organism: Aythya ferina (assembly GCF_964211825.1). Taxonomy (NCBI): domain Eukaryota; kingdom Metazoa; phylum Chordata; class Aves; order Anseriformes; family Anatidae; genus Aythya; species Aythya ferina. The sequence goes on from NC_140319.1 coordinate 169,108, forward strand.
TTAATCCTAACACTAACACTAACTCTAACCCTAGCCCTAACACTCCAACCCTAACCCTAACTCTAACCATAACCCTAACCCTAAATCTTACCCTAAACCTAACCCTGACCCTAACGCTAAGCATAACCCTAACAACCCTAACCCTAACCCTTACCCTAAACCTAACACTAACCCTAAAGCTAAGCAAAATCCTTACAACCCTAACCCTAAACCCAACACTAACCCTAGCCCAAACCCTAACCCTAACCCTACCCTTACCTAAACCCTAACCCTAACCTCAACCCTAACCCTAAAGCTAATCCTAACCCTAACCCTAAACATAACCAAACCCTAATCATAAACCTAACCCTAACCCTAACACTAACCCTTACTCTAACCTTAACCCTAACCTTTAAGCTAATCCTAACACTAAACCTAACTCTAACACAAACCCTAACCTTAACCCGAACCCTAACCCAAATCCAAAACCTAACACTAACGCTAACCCACACCCTAAATATAAAACTAACCCTAACCCTAACCAAAACCCTAACCCTAACCCTAACCCTAACCGATCCCTAACCCTAACAATAAATTTATCCCTAACCTTAACCCTAACACTAACCCTAAACGTAATGGCGGATCAAACCCTAACCCTAACCATAACCGTTAAAATAAACATACTCCTAACCCTAACCCTAACCCGTAACACTACCCATAACCCTAACCCTAACCCTAACCCTAACCCTAACCCTAACCCAAAACCTAACCTTAATTTTAACCCTAACCCTAACTGAAACCCTAATCCTAACCCAACCATAAACGTAACCCTAACCCTAAACCTAACCGAACACTAACCCTAAACCTCTAACCCTAAACCTAACCCTAACCCCTAAGCCTAACCCTAACCCCTAACACCTGACATTAAACCTAACACTCTAACCCTAGACCTAACCCTATCCCTAACCCTAACCCAAACCCTAATCCTAAACTAAACCTAAGCCAAACCCTAACCTAAACATAACCTTAACCCTAACCCTAACTCTAGCCCTAAACCTAACGCTAACCCTAACCCTAACACAAAACCTGAACATAAGCTTATCCCTAAACCTAACACTAGCCATAACCCAAACCCTAAACTTAACCTTAACCCTAACCCTAACCCTAACCGAACCACCAATCCTAACCCAACCCTAACACTAACCCTCTAACCCTAACCCTAAACCTAACCCATAAGCGTAACCCTAACCCCTAACCCCTAACCCCTAAAACCAAACATTACCCATACCCCTAACCCTACCCCTAAGCTTAAGTGTAACCCTATCCCTAAACCTAACCCTAACCCAAGAACAAATCCTAACACAATCCCAACCCTAAACCTAACCCTCACCCTAACCCTAACTCTAATAAATACCCTAACCCTAAACCTAATACTAACCCTACGCCTAACCCTAAACCTACCCTTAAACCTACCCCTAGCCCAAAACCTAACCCTAACACAAACCCTAACCCTAAACCTAACGCTAACCCTCACCTTAACCATAACCTAAACCTAACCATGCCCCGAACCCTAACCCAAACCCTAACCCAAATCCGAACCCTAACACTAACCCTAACACTAAAACTAAACTTCATGCTCAAACTAAACTTAACACTCACCCTCATCCTCACCCTAACCCTAACCGTAACCCTCAACCTAAACCCTAACCCTAACACTAACCCTAACACTAAAAGCTAACCCTAACCCTAATCATGACACTAACCCTAACAACTAAACCTGACCCTAACCCTAACCCTAACCCTAACCCTGACATAACCCTAACCCTAACCCTAAACCTAACCCTTTCCCTAACCCTAACCCTAACCCTAACCCTAACCCTAACCGTCTAACCATAACCACTAAGCCTAACCCTAACCCCTAAAACCTAACAACTAACACTAACACTAACCAAAAACCTAAACCTAAACTCAATATTAACCCTAAACGAAACCCTAACCGTAACCCAACCCTAATCCTAACCCTAACCCTAACCATAACCCTAATTCTAATCCATACCCTAAACCTAACCCAAACCCTAACCCAAAACCTAATCCTAACCCTAACCCTATCGCTAACCCTAACCCTAAATCAAACCCTGAACTTTACCCTAACCGTAACCCTAAACCTAGACCTAAACTTAACCCTAACACTATACCTAACCCTAAACATAACCTTAACCCTAACATAACCCTAACCATAACCCAACCCTAAACCTGACACTAACCCTAACCCTATACCTAACACTACCACTAACCCTCACTCTAACCCTAACCCAAATCCAAAGCCTAACCCTAACCCAAACCATAATCTTAAACCGAAACCTAAGCCTAACCTTAACCCTAACCCTAAACCTAACCCGAACAATAACCCTAAACCTAATCCAAAACCTAACCCTAAGCTAACCCTAAGCCTAAACCTAACCTTAACCCAAATTCTAAAACAAACCCTAACCCTAACCTTAAACATAACCCTAACCCTAAACCTAAACCTTACCGCAACACTAACCCTAAACTCAACATTAACCCTAACCCTAAGCCTAAAACTATACCTAAAACTAAACCAAACCCTAACCCTAACCTTAAACCTAACCCTAAGCCTAACCCTAAACTTAACCCTAACCCTAACCCTAACACTAACCATAACTCTAACCTTAAACCTAAAACTAAACCTAACCCAAACCCTAACCCTATCCCAAACCCTAACACAAACCCAACCCTAACCGTAACACTAACCCTAAACCTAACCCAACCCTAAACCTGACCCTAACCCTAACCCTAACCCAACCCTAAACCTGACCCTAACCCTAACCCTAATCCTAACCCTAACCCTAAACTTACCACTAACCTTAAAAATAAATTTAACCCTAACCCTATACCTAACCCTAAACCTAATCCTAACCCTAACCATAACCCTAAACCTAACACGAACACTAACCCTAACCCTAAACCAAACCCTAACACTAAGACAACCCTAACCCTAACCAAAACCCTAACCCTATACCTAACCCTAAACTCAACTTTAACCCTAACCGTAACCCTAATCCTAACCCTATACCTAAACATAAACCAAACCCTAACCCTAACCTTAACCCTAACCCTAAGCCTAACCCTAAACCTAAACTTAAACCTAGCCCTAACCCTAACCCTAAACCTAACACTAACCCTAACGCTAACCCTAACATTAACCTTATTCCTAATCCGAACTCTATCCTTAAACCTAACCCTAACCCTAAACTTAACACTAACCCTAAAAATAACTCTAACCCTATCCCTATACCTAACCCTAAACCTAACCCTAACCCTCACCCTAAACTTAACTCTAACCCTATACCTAAACCTTACCCTAAACTTAACCCTAAACCTAACCCTAACCCTAACCCTAACCCAAACCCAAATCCAAAGCCAAACCCTATCCCTAAACCTAACCCTAAACCTAACCCTTACCCTAAACCTAAACCTAACCCTAACCCAAATCCAAACCCTAACCCGAACCCAACCCTAACCCTAACCCTAACCCTAACCCTAACCCTAACCCTAACCCTAAACCTAATCCTAAACCTAACCCTAATCCTAACCCTAACATTAACCCTAACGCTAAACCAAACCCAAACCCAAACAAAACCTTAACGCTAGCCCTAACCCTAACTCTAACCCTAAACCTAACCCGAACCCAAACCCTAATCCTAACCTTAACCCTAACCCTAACCCTATACCTAAACCAACACTAACGCTAACCCTAAACCTAAACCTAACAGTAAATCAAATCCATACCCTAACCGTGAACTTACCCAAACTCATAACCCCAACCCTAAACCGAATAATAAACCTAACCCTAACCCTAACCCAAAGCCAAACCCAAAACCTAAACCTCACCGTAAACCTAAACCTAACCGTAAACCTAATCTTAAAATTAACCCTAAAAATAACTCTAAACCTAACCCTATAACTAACCCTAAACCTAACCTTTACCCAAATCCAAACCCTAAACTTAACCCTAACCCTAACCCAAACACTAACCCTAACCGAAACCTAACCCTAACCCTAACTCTAATCCAAACAAAAAGCCTAACCCTAAACTAAAACTAACCCTAAACCTAGCCCGAACTCTAATCCTAACCCAACCCTAACCCTAACCCTAATACCAACACTAACCCTAAACCTAATTCAAACCCTAACCCTAAACCGAACCCTAAACCTAAACCTAACCCTAAACCTAACCCTAACCCTAAACCTAACCCTAACCCAACCCCTAATCCTAAGACAAACCCTAAACCCAACCCTAACCCTACCCCTAACCCTAACCCTAACATAAACCCAAATCCAAACCGAAACCCTATCCCTAACCCTAACCCTAAACATAAACCTAACCCTAAACTTCACACTAACCCTAACAATAACTCTAACCCTAACCTTATACCTAACCCTAAACCTAACCCTAAACCTATCCCTAAACTTAACTCTAACCTTAAACCTAACCCTAACCCTAACCCTAAACCTAACGGTAACCTAACACTAACCGTAACCCTAAACCTAACCCAAACCCTAACCCTAACCTTAACCCTAACCTTAAACGTAACCCTAATGCTAACACTAACCCTAACCCTAAACCTAAACCTAACCCTAACCCTAACTGTAATCCGTACCCTATCCCTAAACCTACCCCTACGCATAACCCTAACCCTAAACCAAACCCTAACCCTAACCCTAACCTAAACCCTAACCTAACCCTAAACCTCAGCCAACGCTAAACCTGAACCTAACACTAAACCTAAACATAAACCTAACCCTAAACTTAAAACTAACCCTAACAATAACTCTAACACTAACCCTATACCTAACCCTAAACCTAATCCTAACCCTAACACTAACCCTAAACCTAACCCAAACACTAAACCTAACCCTAACGCAAACCCTAACCGTAAGCCAACCCTAAGCCTAACCCTAACACAAGCCCTAAACTAACCCTAAATATAACCCTAAACCTATACCTAACCCTAACCCTAACCCTAACCCTAATCCAAACCCTAAACCTAAACCTAACCCAAACCCTAACATTAACCCTAACCCTAACCCTAACCCAAACCCTAACCCTAACCCTAACCTAACCCTAAACCTGACCCTAACACTAACAGTAAACCTAAACCTAAGCTTAAACCTAACCCTAACCCTAAACCTAACCCTAAACCTAACCCAAACACTAACCCCAACCAAAACCTAACCCTAAACCTAACCCTATATATAACCCTAACCCTAACCCTAACCCTAATAAATACCATAAACCTAAATATACCCCTAAACCTAACCGTAAACCTAACTCTAACACAAATCCAAACACTAACCCTAATGCAACCCTGACACTAACCCGAACCCTAACCCTAACCCTATCCCTAACCCTAACAATAAACCTAACCCTAACCCTAAACTTCACACTAACCCTAACAATAACTCTGACCCTAACCCTATACCTAACCCTAAACCTAAAACTAAACCTATCCCTAAACTTAACTCTAACCATAAACCTAACCCTAAACCTAACCCTAAACCTAACGGTAACCTAATACTAACCGTAACCCTAAACCTAACCCAAACCCTAACCCTAACCTTAACCCTAACCATAACCGTAACCCTAATGCTAACACTAACCCTAACCCTAAACCTACACCTAACCCTAACTGTAATCCATACCCTATTCCTAAACCTACCCCTACGCATAACCCTAACCCTAAACCCAAACCTAACCCTAACCCTAATCCCAACCATAACCCTAAACCTAATCCAAACCCTAAACCTAAACTTAACCCTAACCCTAAACGTAACCCTAACAGCAACCCTAACCCTAACCCTAAACCTACCCCTAACCCTAAACCTAACCCTA